>NC_056741.1:1524820180-1524897680 GCF_019279795.1 Protopterus annectens | reverse complement strand
CAACCACTGCCTGCAGCATTAAGGAGAAGAGCAAGCTAGGAAGGTCCTCTATCTCTTTTGTTACAGTTGGGGGACATATGCAAGGGAGAGTACTATGAATAATTAAAGAGTAGAACTGAAGCAAAGGAAATGCAGATAAATTTTGCTTCGTTGTTGATCAATGGATGCTGGATACTTGGTCTGTAGGAAGAAATCTACTAATTGTCATTGATGAGTACCCAGTGGTTTGACATCTCTATCCCAGTGACCCCAAAACAGAAGTGTTTACCATAAAAACACAAAATTATTACACTGAGTACATAAAACATATCTGCAGTAGTAATCAAAACTACAACAATATAGTATAAGAAGATACTACGCTAAACATTAAATAAGCATTACAGCCTATACATACCACACTTACCTTAGCTTCTCACAAAAGGGTCACTGGGTTTTAGAAAATGAGCTAAACAAAAATATGTTGTGATGATGTGTGGTAGTGCTAGCTGTGCCAGGGAGAGTAAGGCAATGCATGTGTAACATATGCCAGCATAGCTAGCTGGAGTTTTGTAAAGAATTATATGTCATTTGAATATCAAACTGGTTTGTTCAAATGCTTGTGTTAAAATGTATTTATGAAGTTGCTTGTGTTAAAAGTGCATCAACAGTGGGTCCTGCTGGATAGAAAAGAAATACACATGTATGTCAGATGGTGTTGTTGTAACTGATGAAATGCATATATTTTAACAGATGATCTTGGAAGGGAAGGGGTTAAGCTCAGCCCAGCTAACCTTAAGAAAAATAGCCTGAATTTAAATTAATTAATTAATTTTTGAAGCCTGCACTGGTTAAACATGAGCAGTACTTGCTTGAGCAGTCCATTCCAGACATAGCTTTAGGAGAGACTCCATTCAAAATACCTTTGGCCAGGGTTCACCTAGATTGTGAGGATGGAAAAGGAAGCATGTAAGTAGGTGTGTTTGAGGATATCCATGCATATGTCTTGATATGGAATGAGTTTGATAATGCAGTACCTTGTGTGCATGTAGTTACACATAGAGCCAGACCCAGAAAACCCCACACCTGAAGGCATGGCTTGTGATGTGGTTATTTCTGGTAGGAAGCTACCCTGTAGCAGTGATCCTGAAGGTGAGCCACAGCTGCTGACAGGTACTGATGTTCCCTTGGACAGAGTGACTGCAAGCGTAGAGGTGAGTGGTAGTACCCAGGCTGACAGTGTGGCACCATTGTCAGAAGATACCAGACTTCCTGTGGAAGGGGAGCTGGGAAGGGTCACAAAAGTAGAGTTGAGACAGGCTCAGCCCTCGGACCTTACATTATGAGACTTGAGCAAGGTAGCTAAGGAGGTTCCCTCAAGGAAAAGAGGAGTCTGTAGAGTGTAACAAAGGGTTACTGTATAGAGAATCGACCCCTGAGGGAGGGCTAGAGGGTGAGGTAATACAGCAGCTGGTAGTGCCCAGAGCCTACTGACTTACACTTCTAGCCATAGCCTATGACATTCCTTTTGCAGGTCATATGGGCATAAAGCATACCAAGAGATGTATTATGCAAAATTTTTACTGATCTGGGATTGCAAAGGATGTAACAGGGTACTGCAGAACCTGTGAGCAGTGCCAAAATGTAGGTAAGGCAGGAAACAAGGTCAAAGCTCCATTGATGGCTTTGCCTGTGATTGAGGAGCCATTTCAGAAGATAGCTATGGAAATTATGGGGTCTCTGAGTACCCCAAGTTCCACAAGGAAGAAATATATCCTAGTGGTAGTAGATTATGCTACTTGATACCCTGAGGCCATGGATCTGTCTTCCATCGAGGCAGAGAAGACATCAGATGCTTTTTTAGATATATTTGGCAGGGTAGGTTTCCCAAGAGAAATACTGGCTGACAGAGGTGCCAGTTTCATGTCAGACTTACTGGTTTGTCTAAGGGAGCACTGTGGGTGAAGCACAAAAAAACTACCCCTACCATCCCCAGACCAATGGTCTTGTGGAGGGGTTAAACTCTACATTGAAGACCATGTTAAGGGGATTTTCAGACCAGTTTAGGAGAGTGGGACAAATATTTGTCCCACTTACTGTTTATATCCAGAGAGGTACCTCAGGAATCCACATTTGTTCAGCCTTTGAGTTGCTGTATGGGCATAGGGTGAGGGAGCCCTTGGATTTGATTCTTGATGAGTGGGAGGGTGAGTGTGAATCCCACAAGGACTCCATTGTGGCATACATCCTAAACCTCAGGGCAAGGCTTAGGGAGCTTATGGGATTGGCCCAGGAGAACCTGGCAGGAGTCCAACAGCAGAAAAAGTTCTTGTATGACAAGAATGCTCGATTCTGAGAGTATGCTGTGGTACAGCAGGTTATGTTGCTCATTCCTGTCAGACACAATAAACTACAGGCAGCTTGTGAAGTACCCTTCAAAGTGGTAAGGAAGGTCAGTAAAGTGGTAAGGAAGGTCAGTGATGTTAACTACATGGTAGAACTGCTAGGCAGGACACAGGGGCACAAACTGTACTATGTTAACATGAATTTTTACTATTATAGGGAGGCCTTTGTGCTGAGTATTTGCAGTGGGTGGCAGGAGGAGTCTGAAGGGGATCTGGTGATTGATCTCAGTGAGGCTTGGACTAACACCTCTGCCAAAGGGGTGGCAATGTCCCAGCAGCTATCCCCTATCAGGGTTTGAATGATCTGAGCAGTGTTACAGTAGTTTGGGGTCATGTTCACTAGGAACCATGGGTGCAGTTACATGTTGCAAGACCATGTAGATACAGGACCACAATGACCTATCAAGCAGGCCCATTACAGGGTGCCTGAGTGAGCCAGACAGACTTTGAGGGAAAAGATAGAGGAAATGTTTGAAGTAGGAGTAATCCAGGAGTCCAGCAGCCCTTGAGCCTCCCCAGTGGTACTGGTACCAAAGAAGGATGACAACACCAGGTTCTGTCTAAACTATAGAAAACTAAATAGTCACACAGAGTCATATGCTTCCCCATTCCTAGGACAGATGATGCCTTAGAGCAACTGGGTGGGGCTAAGTATCTGTCCAATATTGATTTGACCAATAGTAACTGACAGTTGCCCTTGACTCCCACCAGTAGACAGAGGTCAGCTTTTGTGACTCCTTTCCGATATATGAGTTCACGAAGATGCCCTTTGGGATGATATTATCATCTATAGCCATTTCAGACAAGAGCACCTTCAGCATGTCAGGGAATTCATAGGTAGACTGCAAAGGGCAGGGTTGACCACTAAGGCCAGTTAGTGCCAGCTGGGTATGGCAGGGTCCTCCTACCTGGGGCATAAAGTGGGGAGTGGTAAGATCAGGCCAGAACCCATGGCCTGACCCTGTTACCAAAAAGCAAGTGAGGGCATTATTGGGGATAGCAGGGTATGGGTTAGTGTGTTTCCAAACATGCTCATTTCTCTCAAGCAACATTTCTCCAAGGTCACTTGAAAAACTAGCTTCAGTCTTCAAAGGAGGGAGAGATGAGATGATGTGAGGTAGTGCCAGCTGTGCCAGGGGAGAGTAGGGCAGTGCATGTGTAACATATTCCAGCATAACTAGCTGGAATTTTGCAAAGTACTATATGTCATTTGAATATCAAACTGATTTGTACAAATGCTTATGTTAAAAATGTATTAACAGTGAGTTCTGCTGAATAGAAAAGAAATATACATGTAAATCAGACTCTATTGCTGTAACTGAGGAAATGCATATATTTTAACAGAGAATACTGGAAGGGAGGGGTTAAGGTCAGCCCAGCTAGTCTTAAGAGAAATAGCCTGAAATTAAATGACCTGGTTTAGGCCATCAAGAGTTTATCTGACAGGAATGAAAGCAGCCAGAGAATGGCTTGTTAGTCTCTGCAGGAAGGGTGGACATTTTGGAATTGTTTTTCAGTTTCCAGATGCTGTAATAAACCTTAGCTAAAGTTCTATATGTGTATTGTGACACATCTGTGCCAGATCCTGGCTCAGTTTCTAGTGAGGTAGTTTAGGAACCACAGAATCAGATGAACAGATGTGATGTAATTCTGTAGCCAGAACTGAAATTGCATTTGAATACTAGTGGGAGATATGATAACAACACTCTCTTTTTTGGACCTGACAAGACACCCATCCACGTTCATCTTTCCTTGCTTTAATATATAAGTATGGAACAGTAATTCTTCAGTCAGTTAGAAAAATATAGTGAGATTAGCTAAATGTACTTTTTCTGTATCTGTCTGAGTCTTGCCATCTGTGTTGTTTTTTTTATATTTCCTGTGATGAAACTCTGGTGTTTATTGTAAATAGATCTTCAGTATTTTCATGTTTCTTTTTTATTATTGATTGTTAAATGTATCTAAACATTTGATTGTGGCTGGTCTTTTTGAAAATATTTATCCTTTGAGAGTACTTGCATTTATCTAGTGGCACTGTGACTCCACATTCTTGAAAGTCTTGCTGCTTGGTTAAATGCTACCATTTATATAAATCTTAATTTTAATAAGTGTAATTGAGTACCCTGGTGAGAGCCTTAAAGTAGATGGTTTTGGGTGATCTGGTGGCAGTAAATCTACCTTATAATGTGGGTGGAGGTGGCAGACCAGGTTAACTGTGCCAGCCTTTCCCAGGTAGGCATGTGTGTGTGAAATCAAATTTCAAAGACAGTGTGTGTGACAGCTACTTTGAACAAGGACACTGAGAGCACTGATTTCACAGAGAGGGTGGTAGAGGACTTGGCTTAGAACACCCGGCTAAGGACTCAGCTCTATAGTGGTCAGTGGAGAATCTTATTTGGGACTTGGAGAGAAAGCTCAGCCCCAGGACTGGAGTGGGCAATCCCTGTGTGCTCTTAAAAGAAATTATACTTGATGTAGAGAGCTGCATCTGAAATACCATGTGTGTCTATTTTTCTCAAAGTAATTGTTCCCCACCAATGTCAGTGGTGAGGACTGAGGGTCCTTGTTCACTGGTCCAAAGGAGGGACATCACATATATTAACACTGTTTTCATTCTTTGAATCCCTACAGTCTCAGTGTGCATAATAATGATATTGCAGATTGAGCTGTCACACATTACTACATCACATAGTGATCAATCACACCTCTGCCAGAGCCCTATCAAGCAACCATGTTCGAAAGAAAAAAAAATCTCTCATCAAGCAACTATTTCTAAGACATTTCAGATATTCATGAAGCAATTCAGGTTGATTTTCCACCTCATGTAATCAAATTTGTAAATACTGTTTCTGGAAAAAACAAAACTAAAATGTTATGAACTGCAATTAATGCACAACCTTTGAAAAAGATTTAAGAATAAATTGTGTGAACATGAACAATGTCAAAAGTGGCACTTTAGTCGCAAAGAATAAGTTGAATTGCTTTGTTTTGGTAAAAAGGTAACAGAAAAATTGAGATTTTGTCACAGTTACTTTTCCTGAGGAGGAACACAATCTGATGGGTATGGAACAAGAAGGTTTAGATAATGCAGGTGGCAAGTAATGAACTGTGTGTACACAACTTAACTGCTAGTAATGACTTTTGTCAGTGAGTGAATAACCAATTGTTAGGCAGAATGGGATTGCTGTTTGTGTGTCATAGTTGTGAGTTTTAATGGTTTTAATGAGGAGTTTCCCCTTTCCCCACTCTTGTGCAGCTATAAATTAGTATAAAAAATTGGAGGTGTGGGAGACTTGCACCACTCGGGGTACAATGAGGATTACCATCCCCCTTGCAAAAATGATTAGTTTGATTTGCCACTTGGATGTAAGTAAACTGCATTCTCAGTCACTTGAGTTTTAAAAGTAACTTTTTTCCAGATATCGCACATGGATTATTCTTAGAAGCAGTGAGACAGAAATATTAATAGCCACATTGGCAGTGACAGTGGAATAGCGAAGTGGTAGAGTGATATCTGATCTTAACTGTTATAATGTACAGTCTAGTGTATCACAAAGTGTGATGAATGTGAAAGATCATGTTATCACTAGGAAAAAGTAGGAGGAAGCATTAAATGTGTAGTGAAAAAAAAATAGAAAGATATATATCAGAAGGGGGAGTGTGAAGTACTGGATGCATGCTAAGTCTGTGGTCTGTGGTATTTTGGAATATTGGCACTACCCATTGGTACAGTGGTCTAAAAGTTAGCATGTATATGCATTATGGGTATGGGAGCATAGATTGCTCCCAAGTCATTTGATGTAGACTGGCAAAGTTGATGATTTATTATTTATTTAATACTGTATTTACTTATTTATTTCCTTATTTATTTTCATTTGTTTTGTGAAATAGGCCAGCTAAGCCAAAGTACATTCAGATAGGAACAAATAGCTTCAGTACTGGCTGTCTTTTTATTTGAATTGCAGTTAACTCTTTGAAGTTTCATTAGTCATGCTGCTGTGTTTTAGATTCCTGAAAAAGATGCCTCACAACCATATGAGGGAAAAATTGCTGGTTTGAAGGAAGGATGGAAGACATAGAATGGGCTGAGGCAATAAAGAGGGATATTAAAAGTAGTATAAAAGGAGTGATAGATATTGTATAGAATGTCAGAGTATGAATTACATTTATGTTAGAGACAGAAACTTGTAAACTGTAAAAGAGTGTGTAAATACTTAGAAAATTACACTGATTTATTAAAAAAATAAAATAAGATGACATTTAATGGAATCCCTGTACAGTGTTGTCTCAGTTCTCTTCATAGCAAATGTACAAAGAAAAAGAAGCAATCATATGACTTTTAGCTATGAGATGGAAGGAGCATAATTTGCCCAATAAGCACTGTATTCCTCATTATAGATCAGCATGGCAGCAGCCACCACTGGTAGGCAACTATATGGTGGCACACTGGCACAACGGATAGCATTGTTGCCTCACAGCAAGAGGTTCCATGGTTCTTTTCCTTCTGTGCGGAGTCTGCATGTCCATCCTGTGTTCACATGGGTTTCTTCCATGTGCTCCAGTTTCATCACACTTTCCAAAGACATGCAGTAGGTGTATTGAAATTCTAAATTGGCTAAAGAGTGTGTGTGTGTATGTGAGTGTATAGTGAGGAAGTGCTACAACAGCATGATCTTAGCTCTAGATGGTTGTCACTGTTGAAGTGCCACCCTAACCCACAGTCAAAATGAGAAAAAGGGGTCATGGATGGATGGCAGAACAGCCTCTCCTGTCTCCATATCATGGATGCAGTGTCAGGTCCATGATGTTTAAACATTTAGACGGAAACAAATCACAACTCTGAGATTAGTAGCATACAGTCTAACATTTTATATTGCATGTTACCATTTGAAATCCATTTGTGAATTATGGATACTAGCATTCCATTGATCTTGAAAACTGATGTCCCATATTATCAGGTCATTAACTGGGTTCAGAAAAGGACCATACTCTCCAAAAAATGGAGTCATTTATTGACATACAAAAAAAAAAAAGCTGGGGCTGGTAGGCTGAAAACCCCCAACTTCCTACAAGGAAAAAGAATAATAATAATAAAAATAGACCTAAACGAATAAAAATTCCTTAGTGTGGCTATCATAATCATGAGCAGAATCACAATTATGGGAAAAAGTTGGTAAGACAACATTTGAAATGAAGGGCTATGCTTCTATAATAAAGACAGTCATTAACAGAGTAAGTGCAACCCTGGAAAAAATAATGGAACAGAATATCCAGCTGTGTCATACAGAGGATGAAACCAAAAGCCATAATACTTAGCTATGTCAGCAGTTGAACTAAGATGATTTGGGAACCAGAAGAAAATGTCAAGACAAGAAAGGTGAGGTGCGCACAGAACCTGAATTACTTCTAGGAAAGAAGCATCTCTCTAGCATTATAAGTATTTCTAAAAAGGAAAAGGAATTTGAACAAAAATAAAATTATTTCAAAGAATGACTGAAGTGATAACATTAAGTGAAAGACTGGAACTTCCACCAAGCATTCACAACAGGCTGGGCGATACAACAGACAGTACCAACCAGATAAAAATATCAAAAAAAAAAAAAAGAAAAGAAATCACCAATTATGTCAGTGTGAAATAACTTTCGGCAGAATTCACGATGGCTTGCACGGAGTCTAAGAGTAGTGTAAGACTCCATCAACCATTGTGATCCAGGAACAGCCTGTATGTGCGTGTAAGAGAGCACCTAAGATGGCTCTTACATGGACAGGGCGTGGATATGCTAATTACCTCACTTGCAGCCGAAAGGCATGCAAATGAGGTAATTTCATGATCCAGGAAGCAGAAACCTGCCCATGTAAGAGCCGTGTTATCTGCAGAAATGTACTCAGTTGATAACTGAGTACTGTTCTGCAAATAACACAATGGAGCCATGTCAGCTCCAAATAAAGGTTGCAAATGTCCCAGGCAGCATGCCAATGGCCAAATATGTGGCCACTGGCAATGTACCCTGATGCAAAAATAAAATAAGAATGTTTTTTTTTTCCGGCGATCGCCGATATTTAAACGTAGAGCAGCGCCGCGCAAACGGGCTGCGCTATAAAAAAACAGAAAAATAAAAATTATAAACCCACAAAAGTGGGTTTTATGCAAAGCATGAATTTACAATGTAAGGGAATAGCAGGCTGAAAACAACATAGCCACCGAGTAGGGGTTGCTAAGGGGGGAAGCTGAGTGTAAGACATGTAACTAATCATTAGTAGGCAATCCCATGTAAATGAGTGGTAGGATAGTGAATCGTACTGTCACATAGGAAATGAGCACATTCCATGCAGTGTAGGAGTAGGATAAGGGGGAGTAACAGAGTAGGAGATAGGTGACATCACAGGGGGGAATGTATGAAAGAAATGCAGCTCATTGGAGCACAGTGGCATGTGAAAGATGTCAGTCACACATCATGGAAAGAGGAGTGTCAACAAGTAGGCATGGGAAAGCCAAGAAATGGAAGGTGTACACTATGGATAACACCAAAGTTTCTTGCAGGGCGTGCATGCACGCGTGTGCACGCTGGTAGGCAAGAGTAAGAGAGAGTGTGCACCTGTAAGCGTGAGTGCGCGCGTTTAAGGCAGAATAAGCATGTAGGAGCCTGTTTAAACACCTGTAAGCTTGTTTGCGCTGGTGTGAGTGCATTTTAACCCGAATAAGTAGATTCTAGTCCATCTAAGCATGTGTACGTGCGTGTTAGCCGCTGTGAGCATGTTTTCGCTGGTATGCGAGTCGCTCCCCCCTGAGGAAACAGAAGGGAAAAAGGAACCATGAGAAATAGTAGGAAGCTAGCAGGGATTACTGGCAGAGCTAGCAGGTGAAAACAATCAGAAGCAGGCAATTGCACAGGCAGAACAGTAGCCCAGCCCAGCACTTAAAACTCTGCAAACAACAGTGCAGAATGTTTCTCTCAAGAGACACTGCAACAGAGGAGTAAGCTATTAGAAGTGAAAACTGAAAAAGCTTCACTCAGACCAAAAATGCTAGGGGCTGCCATAGCTGTTATAAGGAGACATATGCAACTTGCTGAGGGTGGTGACTATGCAAATGCTGCCGGACAACCCACAGTGAGGAGACGGAGAAGAGTGTACAGGCCCAGGGTCACCTACCAGGGGTTACATGAGCTGGAGATAGTGGAGTGCTATAGAGTGGACAGAGACCTCCTACAGCAAATTGTTGAGATGTGCAGGCCACGCCTCACACACAGAACCAACAGAGGGGAACCCAACCCAGTGGAAACCAATGTATGTGTTGGCCTAAGAATACTAGCAACAGGTACCTTCCAGAGACCAACTGGTGATATGATGTGGATATCACAGGCATCAGCATGCGGGGTACTGCACCAGTTCCTGGATGCCATGTCAGCACATGTCGGTGATCATGTATATTTCCCCAATTCTGGTGAGGTATTGGCCAGTAATATGTATCTCTTCCAGCAAATAGTGGAATACCCTGAGGTAGTGGGTGAAATAGACTGCACGCATATATGCATCAAAGCATCAGCTGGTGAGTGGGGTAGGGCCTACATTAACCGCAAGGGCTTCCTCTCCATCAACTGCCAGGTTGTGTGTGATGCCCAGGGCATAATAATGAATGTGTGTGCTGGCTGCTCTGGAAGCTACCATGATTCCCATATCTGGCATTTGACGCAGCTGTACCAGACATTTGCCAATGGGGACATCCCGCATGGTCACTTAGTGGGGGATGCTGGCTACGCACTGGAGCCGTGGCTGATGACACCCATCAGAAATGCACACACACCAGAACAAGAATGCCATAATGAGGCACACGCACAAACACAAAATGTAATCGAGCGTGTGTTTGGGCTGTTCAAGTCATGGTTCTGGTGCCTGGACCCATCTGGTGGAGCCTTGCAGTACTCACCAACTACATGTACCCAAATTGTCATTGTATGTGCTATGCTACATAATATGATTCTGCGAAAACAGCTGCAGCAGGACCAGCATAGGGCTGGGCCAAACAGCCCCCCACCATTGCCAAGCCAATCACAGGCAGAGCATGACCCGGAGGAGGAACAACCTGAGCCTGCCCCAGTAGGCAGAAGGAGGCATGCCCAGTATGCCTTGGCCTTGGCAAAGCGGCAACGCATAGCACATACACTGGCTCAGTAGGAACCCTGGAAATGATACCTCTCTGACTCACACATATAGTAAAAGGGATGCCTAAGTTGACACAACCTGCTTTCAAACATGTACAGGGAGTGTAGTATGTGCATCCAACATAGACAGCTCTGCAGCACCACCTGAGGCATGATTGCCATGTGTTAAGCAATGTAACACCATGTAGTATATGCAAACTTGATGACCCTGACTAACATCCTACCCTCACCAAGCATGATGCCACAATATGAAGATGAGATGATCAATTACAATAATTGGCTTAAGTATTACTGTTAGTCAAAGGGGATCCAATGCATGCCAGCCTGGGATGACATGCTGAGCAAGACACGATGCTCCACCTGCTAGGGATGGCGTGCACCTATCACTCCTGGCCTTTTGGATACTGGCAAAGGCTGTAGTCACCCCCACCGTGCCTTGAATAGGTAAGGCTCAAAGCACAAACCCACCTCCATAGGTATCACAAGGGATAAGAACCTAGACGTAATGCTACCCAATGCCAGAAGTCTAAACTGCAAGATGCATGCAGTCTAAACTCTCATCAGCATGGAGAATGTTGATATCTGTTCTGTAGCAGAAACCTGGGTCAAGGCTCACAAGAGCACCCTAACACTACCAGGTTACACCTCATACCGTGCTTTACAGCCCCAAAACATGGAACAAACTACAAAAGGAGGGTGACTAGCAATAATTGTCAAGGATAACCACACCCCCATGTTGGTACCACAACAAGAAGCAGCATGGACTATCCACAGGCAAGTAACAGTGGCTAAAACTGCCTCCCAGTTTGTAGCATGCTACAGACTACCCTCCTAATGCCAGGAACTGCACTTGGCCTACGTCGGAACACATGAAAATATCAAGCTCTCCAAACAACATTATATTGGGTGACTGAAAATACTCAAACATAGACTGGGAGCATTATTCTAGCTCAAACACCCTAGGCCAAAGGTTCCTAGAATTCATAAACCAAAATGCTCAGAAACAACTTACCACTCCCACAAGAGGGGTAAGCATACTGGATGTGAAAATCAGCAACATGGGAACTCTATGGCCAGATGAGAAGTGTATCCCTCACTGGTAAGATCAGACCATAGAGTAATCACACTGGATATTCACATCCTAACCGCAGTCCCTGGACAGAAAACCACAGTGAAAAACATGTGTAAAGCAAATGTTGCACTCCTCCAAACTGATGTGGAATCCATTAAAGGCCCTGTGCCTGTGGAAAATATGGGCCACACCTCAGAACCCTTTATAAATGCATTCTATGAACACTGTCAGGAATGCATGGATTATGCAATCCCAAATAAAACCAAGACCCAATTACATACACGCAGGCATCTGGCCTAGTGGACCCCCACCATTACTAAACCATGCAAGAGAAGGAGGAAGCTACTACATGATAGAGCAAATCCCAAAAAGGGAAGTAATCCCTGATCAGTATTATGGCAAAAAAAATATGGCCACACATAAAATCCACTAAGGCCAGCTACAACATGTTGAATCTGTGAAACTTGAGGCAATGTTACACCTGCCCCATGTACACAGACAACCCCCTCCTCCCCCCAAGAAATACAAATATATGTGAGAGATGCAACCATTTATCTAAACTGGAGGCCGTGCTTTCTCAACTCAGTACTGGCAAAACTAGTCAGGAGGAGAAGGTAACCACACACACCACAAACCCAGTCTCACATAGACCTATCACAACTGCAAACCAAAGACATAAACACAGAAAAATATTCCCAGAGGCTCTAATTAAAAATCCACCAAATCAACAGAGGCCTCCAAAGCAGACACCCAAGCAACCACTACCTCAAAACATAGCACATGCAGCACATAGTTCACAAAGTCAGTGTGCCAAACAGTCACAGCCCTTAAGGACAAACAACATGCCTGGTACACTTGTAATAGGTGACTCCATAGACAGACACACTGATGTCCCGCTCACCAGACTGAACAAGGAAAAGGTTACAGTAAGCCGTCTGTAGGCCGCTACAATCCGCCACATAACACAAGCACGCAGGTCACTCCAAAGCAAGTACAAATATGACTCAGTCATTGTCCATGCTGGTGTGAATGACCTGAGACGTACCTCCCTGGACTACATGAAAAGAGACATAGAGGAGCTCTCCAGTTATGTAGCCCAGGCCGGTATGACCCTGACCCTGAGCAGCATCCTACCCTCACCAAGAATGATGCCACAGTACAAACACAGAATGATCAGCTTTAACAATTGGCTCAATTACTGGTGTCATTCCAAGGGGATCCAATGTCTGTCTGCTTGGGATGACATGTTTAACAAGCCACGCTGCTTTGCCAGGGATGGCTTGCACCTGTCACCCCTGGGCTTCTGGACATTGACTAAGGCTCTTACCATCTCCATAGTGTCTTTTGTAGGCAAGGCTGAAAAGACAAACCCACCTCCCTAGAAAACATAAGTGGAAAAAACATAAGGGCAATGCTGCTCAATGCCAGAAGTCTAAACCTCAAGATGCATGCTCACGAGGCCCTCCCCAGTATGGAGAACATTGATGTCTGTGCAGTGATGGAAACCTGCATCAAGGCTCCTGAGAGCACCCCAGCACTACAAGGTTATACCTCATATCATGCTTTTTGTCCCCAAAACCTGGATCAAACCACAAAAGGAGGGGGAGTATCCATATTTATCAAAAATACCCACACCTCCAGGTTACTGACAATGCACGAAGCATCAGAGACCATCCATGTGCAACTAACCGTAGGCAAAACTGCTGTACAGTTTGTAGCATGCTACAGACCACTGTCTCAAACCCAGGAACCCCACTCAGCCTTCCAGAAGACACTGGAGAGTATGAATGTCTCTCCAAATGCCAAACAAGGTACTCACAAATTACCACATAGGTGGTAATCCATTACGTATGGAAGAAGTAATCAGGGACCTAGGGACACAAGTGGACAGTAACCTCTCATGTGACACTCACATTGCCTAGATAGCTAGGAAGACCTTCTATATTGGCCACCTTATCATGAAAGGATTCACATCTACATCAAGAGAGTTCATTGTGCCCCTATACTCTTCCCTTATCAGGCCCATAATTGAGTACAATGCCCCATTTGGGATGTAGCTTACCCGACACCTGCAGCAGTTAGAAAGACCCCAAAAGTACCTCACCAAGAGGATAAAGGGTCTCAAACATTTGTCATATGCTGCCTGGCTGAAGAAACCCCAGCTGTATGCAGTCACATACTGCCTACTCAGAGGCGATGTATGCCCGATGTACAAGGCCATGTCCAATCCAGAATTAATGGACATGCTCCACCTCAGAAAATCCAAATCCATCAGAGCCGCGAGAGCGAAAGATTTCAACCTCAACACATAAATAAATAGGATGTGCTGGATGGACAGATTCATAAACCAGAGGCTCCCTACACTCTGGAACAGAATCCCAGTCCATGTTAGGCAGAGCCCCTCACTGGCTCTCTTCAAGAGGAATCTTGACGAGTGGATGGGAGATCGTAGATTTACACTGGGGATCATCACTGTGTCACGTCTAGACAGAGGCACAGTAAAGTAAACCCTAAATTGGCATAATATTCACATAGCAAGGGGTGGCGAAAGCCACACACACTCTGGCTAGGCTTATAAATGCCCTAGGGCAGATAGCCTAGTATGAACCTATGAACCTATGAAGATACAAATTGTACAGGACACTAAGGATAATCACAATGCTTTCTTAACTGATGGTAGGAACCTTGGTGGGAATTCACAGATATGCTCTGAATTACTCAAATATTATAAACAATACATCAAACCCACACACATTGCCAACATCCTACCTGACAGGTTCAGTGCAAACTCCCCCCACCCACCAAAATGCCAAATATCTATCTCAGCAGAGTGCTGGCTCCCTGACATTGCAGATGCTGAGGTAACATACAGCATCTTCAAAGCAAAACACACAGCGTCAATGGTACGAGATGGTGTCCTGGGCTGCATCCAACATGAACTCCAAGAAGAATGGAATGCAAAATAGCACTTCTGCTCAATTTCAACCTTACCACAGGATATGTACCCAAAGAGCAGTGTACAGCAACAGTGGTCCCTCTCCACAA
This sequence comes from Protopterus annectens, assembly GCF_019279795.1. NCBI lineage: Eukaryota > Metazoa > Chordata > Ceratodontiformes > Protopteridae > Protopterus > Protopterus annectens. The sequence goes on along the minus strand of NC_056741.1, from coordinate 1,524,883,020 downwards.
AGGTGGTGCCTGAATGGATACTGCAAACTATCACCCCAGAATCCTGACAAGCTTGGTCTGCAAAGCTATGGAAAGGTTCATCATGGACCTCAGAAATGAAGATATTGGGGACCTACAGACACTGGACCCTACCCAGTGTGGCTTTCTTAAGGGCAGATCCTGCCCCTTAAACATGTTTGACTCATGTGAAACAGTCATCAAGGCCATTGATGAGGGGAATGTGGTCCACACAGCCTATCTGGACCTTGCAAAAGTCTTCCATACAATTCCCCACATGTTCATTATAGATAAGCTCACCAGCTGAAATATAAGCCCCTATGTCAGTAGATGGGTTGCAAACCAGCTCAAGGACAGAACTGACATGGTCAGAAATGCTGCAGCCATGTCAGAGTACAAACCAGCTACAACTGGCATCCCACAAGGCTCGGTCCTGGGACCTCCCTTGTTTAGTATATATTTCCCATAGGTACAGGCCAACATGGAAGGACTGTGTCTGAACAAGTTTGCAGATGACTACAAACTGGGCACCATATCTGACCCTCCAGCTGACACAAGCATCCAACAAAAGGGCCACATAGAAACAGACAACTGGTGCCAGAGCCATGTCATCAAGCTAAATGCAGAAAAGTGTATAGTCATCCCCTGTGGATAAACAGTAAGTGCCCACCAATTACCACATAGGTGTTAACCCATTAAGTACTTTAGAAGTAATAAGAGACCTGGGGACACAAGTTGATAGATATCTTGCATTTGACAACCATGTGGCTGTAGTGGTTACAGAAACATACCATATACCCACCTAATCATGAAGGTAGTCACATCTAGATCGGCGGAGGTCATCATGCCTCTTCAGTCATCCTTCTTTAGCCTCACAATTGAGTACAATGGCCCCTGTGGGATGTACCTCAGCAGACACCTCCAGCAACTGGAAAGACCCCAAAAGTACCTCACCAGGAGGATCAAAGAGCTCTAACAGATGCCATGTGTTGCCTGATTAAACAAACTGCAGCTCCACACAGTGCCATACTGCCTGCCCAGAGGCAATCTGTGCCTGATGTATAAAGCCATGTCCAAGCTGGAATCAATGAACATGCTGCACCTTGTAAAATCTGAATGCCAGTGAGCTATGCACATGAGAGACCTGAACCCCATCACTGACATAAATAGGACATGCTGTAGTGATTGACCCATAACCCAGAATTTCCCTCCACTCTTGAGTAAACTCCCAGTACAGGTTAGCCACATTGACTCTCCTCAAGAGGAATCCTGATGAGTGGATGGGAGATGGTAGGTTTACCCTGGGTATCACTGTTATGTCACTGGTGGACAGAGGCACAGTATACTAATCTTGAAATATGTCATGGCAAACTCCAGTTACACTGTGTTTTGAAGGGCAAACACACTCTCTGACTAGCATTAGAAATGGCCTAGGGCATATAGCTAGTGTTTGTCAATGTCCACTCAAGTTGCTGAATACACTACCAATGTTGGACAAGCCTGGTTTAAGTAGTCCATATCTGAACAAAATGCAACATGGTCATATGTGCACAACTGGCCCTTAACCAGTCTGGTGTGCTCACTATGAATATTTAAAGCAGTGATAGGACTGAAACCCAGGATACTGTCCACCACAGTGAAAGTACTGAACCAGTACACTATACGATATTACAGTGTTTGGTCAGTATGAAAGGATGTTGACAACTGTATGCAAACTATCCCATGGGAACCCTGCAGGCACAGTATAATCCTTGTTGGGTTCAGACACAAAGCAGTTGGGCAGTAAGTACACAGCATGACTCCCAACACACAACTATAAATGTGAAATATTGTTGAAGTTTACACACAACCACAAATGTGGTGGACTGCAGATTTCAACATATGGAAAGCTCACACTGGGCATGCTAGCACACTTTGATAAATGAGACATATGTCAGGCAACAAGCCATGGAAAGCCTGAACTGGGCATGCTCACACACTTAGGCCAAGTCTCAGTTTAGCAGTTGGCCACACATATCTGGCATTTGTATGTGTTAATCCAGGAACCTCCCACAATACAGCAATCTGCCCAGTGCACACAGTTAAATGACAACAGAGACATTAAGTTAAATAGTGGATCCCTCTCATAGTCAAACATCTTCCACAGATACACAAGTTGTTCATAGAAACAGGGAAAGCTATGGCAATAAAGACCTGCAAACAGTTTATCAGCAACAAATATTGTGCATCTGAAAATTAAACATATGGGTGTAGAGGTCAATACTAGGCAGTTTGCCCTAGGGAATACAAGCTTAGCCAGAGTGTGTTTGGTGTCTGCCTCCCCAGTACAGTAGGCTACTGTGCCTCTGTAAAGTAGGTCAGAGAAGGCACCGTTTAAGGCTAGTGTGCTGTGCCTCCGTCAAGCAGGGACACAGTGGAGATCGCAGGGGTTGAATTTGCAATGTCACATTCATGTGGCTGGTGTTTGCTGGAAGAGGGTTGGCGAGGACTTATAACAGTAAATGGGCATCAATTACAGACTGAGGGGAGCCTTATCTGCAGTGTCTGGACAATTTCACTGTCAACACTTTGAAGTGATTATTTTGAGGCATTGAAGTGTCATGCCAATACTGTTCAGAGACGTCCTCCCTCTGTGGGATATTGCTCTGTAATGTATTAGCTCCCTCCTTCTGTTGTACAGCTTATATATGGCTGGTGTACACCAGACAGGTCTCCTGTTGTGGAGGAGTCTTGGGTTTATTTGGGATAGCATGAACAATGCAAACCTTCCAGATGCTCATAGAATGCAATTGTCAAGGATTATGCAGAGTGTCCTGTATAATCCCCCAGCATGGGTCCTTTGAAGTCTTCCACCCCAGTCTTCACAAGTGCAAAGTCTGCTTTTGATAAATACTTTATTTGCAGTGACTTCCTTGCCTGGGGGTGGGGATGGGATATGGATGTCCAGGGAAAGTTGGTTATGGTCAGATATTAACAATGGTGGTCTACCTCTGGTGTGGAACATAGAATCCCCATGTTGCAGATGGTCAGGTCCAATATGTATTCCCCCTTGTGGCTGTGGTGATTGGTCCTGCCATAGCACATGGATTCACAAATTGTAGTGGCTGTAGGGTGATGTTGTTGAGGCCTGAGTAGTTCCCCCACTCAATATACCTGTACCTGAAGTTAACCAATGTAATGGTGTATGTGAACACCTTCATATCCTGCACTGTTCCCAGGGAAGCAAAGTGTGGTTCCTGGATACGGGAGGGGTGGTCTGAACTGGTTGTGTTGTGTGTTACAGGTCCTGTGGTCACAAAGCATGGTATAAAACATAACCTGGCAGTGCTGATGTGCATATGTGACCCTGAAGTAGGTGGCTGTTAATGCATATATATGCTATCCCCCTTACTGACAGATAGTAATAGATGTACATACCTCTTTATAAATAATGATGTTAGCACCCTATAAATACTGCAGGAGAAGGAACGATACCCAGTAATTCGAATAGCGCGTTCCGCTAATGCGTCTCTCTCAAGTGTCATAATATAGTTAGGTAGGGGTTTGAATCCCGCAAATGCGCCATGTGTGATTGGGGAGAGGGGGTTAGTGTTTGTGCAATTCTGTTTGAAAGAAATGTCCCTTTTGGCAACTAGAAGAACACACTACATGATGTACATTCCTCTTTCTAAACACTGATAATGTCAGCACCCTATAAGTATAGCAGGAGAAGGGAACCTTCCCAGTAATGCGAATAGTGTACTTTACTAATGCATCTATCTTAAGTGTCATAACATAGTTAGGTAGGGGTTCAAATCCTGCAAATGCTCAGTTTGGGTGAGGGGGGTTAGTGTGTGTGAAAGAAATGTCTCTTTTGGCAAATAGAAGAACATACTACATGATGCACATTCCTCTTTCTAAACACTGATGATGTCAGCACCCTATAAGTGTAGCAGGAGAAGGGAAACAGATCAGTAATGTGAATAGTGCGCTCTGCTAATGCATCTCTCTCAAGTGTCATAACATAGTTTGATAGGGTTTTGAATCCTGCAAATGCTCAGTGTGTGTGTTTGGGGAGCGGTTAGTGTGGGTGCAATTCTGTGTGAAAAAAATGTACCTTTTGGCAACTAGAAGAACACACTACATAGTGTGGGTGCAATTCTGTGTGAAAAAAATGTACCTTTTGGCAACTAGAAGAACACACTGCATGATGCACATTCCTCTTTCTAAACACTGATGATGTCAGCACCCTATAAGTATAGCAGGAGAAAGAAAACCTCCCAATAATGCGAATAGCGCGCTCTGCTAATGCGTCTCTCTCAAGTGTCATAACATACCTTAGGTAGGGATTTAAATCCTACAAATGACATTTGTGTTTTTGTCACACAGTTTGTCCAAACACTGATGATGTCAGCACCCTATAAGTATAGCAGGAGAAGTGAAACCTCCCAGTAACACGACTAGCGCTCTCTGCTAATGCATCTCTCTCAAGTGTCATAACATACTTAGGTAGGGGTCTGAATCCTACAAATGCCATTTGTGTTTTTGTCACACAGTTTGTCCATGTGTGTTGGGTGTTGCTCTTAATATTGTATGACATAGATTATATCAGTAATGCCAATGCACGCATTAGGTATGTGTGTGCCACATAGACATATGTACCTGTGACCTTAAATAGTTCCCATGTGTGAAGCCTGCCTCATGTGGATACATGGAATTTGCATTACACAACTTTTTGACTGTGGTTTTCTGTGCAGGGGCTGTGGTTGGTATGTGAATATACAGTGAGAGTAGTCTATGGTGTCATCTTACCAGTGAGGGATACACTTCTGGTCTGGAGCATATAGTCCACATGTTGGTGATGATCAGGTGCAGCATGTTTTCCCCTCTTGTGGGAGTGGTAACAAGTTGTTCCATAGCATTTGAGTGTATGGATTCTAGGAACTTTTCACCTAGGGTGTTGGAGCTACAGTAATGCTCCCAGTCTATGTGTAGGTAAATGAAGTTGCCCAATATATTGTTGTTTGGAGACACCTGCAGATATTCGTGTATTCTTAAGTAGGCCAAGTGGGTTACCTGGGTTTAGGAGGGTGGTCTGTAGCAGGCTATGAACTGGAAGTCAGTTTAACCCACTGTTAGTTGCACGTGGATAGTCCGTGATGTGTCACACTGTGGCAACAACCTGGGGGTGTGGGTATAGGTTCATAGGTTCATAGTAGGCTATCTGCCCGAGGGCATTTATAAGCCAAGCCAGAATGTGTTTGGCTTTCGCCACCCATTTTAAATTAATGTTGCTATGCCCTTTTCTGAGGTTAGTATACTGTGCCTCTGTCTAACATTGACACAGAAGTGATACCCGGGGTAAACCTACGATCCCCCATCCACTCATCAAGATTCCTCTTGAAGAGAGTCACTGAGGGACTCTGCCTAACCTGGACTGGGATTTTATTCCAGAGTGAAGGGAGCCTCTGGGTTATGAATCTGTCCCTCCATCATGTCCTATTTATGTCAGTGCTGAGGTTCAGGTCTCTCAAGCACGTAGCTCGATGGGATTTGGATTTTCTGAGGTGCAGCATGTCCATTACTTCCGGGTTGGACATGGCATTATACGTCTGGCACAGATCACCTCTGAGTAGGCAGTATGCCACTGAGTATGTAGTTTTGTTAACCGGGCAGCATATGGCATATGTTTGAGCCCTTTGATCCTCTTGGTGAGGTACTTTTGTGGTCTTTCCAGTTGCTGCAGCTTTCTGGTAAGGTACATCCCAAAAGGGGCATTGTACTCAGTTATGGGCCTGATGAGGGATGAGTAAAGAGGCACGATGACCTCCCCTGATCTAGATGTGAATCCCGTCATGATTAGGTGGGTTATATAAAATGTTTTTCTAACCACTTTGGCCACGTGGTTGTCAAATGAGTGATTGCTATCAACTTCGGTCCCCATGTCCCTAATTAATTCTTCTGTACTTAATGGATTACCACCTATGTGGTCATTTGTGGCCACTTTGTTTTTGCCAAAGGGGATGACTATACACTTTGTGGCATTTAGCTTGATGCCATGGCTCTGGCACCAGTTGTCTGTTTCTATGAGGCCCTTTTGGAGGATGGTTATGTCGGCTGGAGAGTCAATTATAGCACCCAGTTTGCAGTCATCTGCAAACTTAGTCAGCCACAGTCCTTCCATGTTGGCCTGTACCTCCGAGAAATATATACTGAACAGGAGAGGTCCCAGGACTGAGCCTTGTGGGATGCCACTTGTAACTGGTTTGGAGTCTGACATGGCTCCAGCAATTCTAACCATGTGGGTTCTGTCCTTGAGCCAGTTTGCAACCCATCTAGTGACATAGGGGGTTATATTTAAGCTGGTGAGCTTATCTATAATGCCCGAGTGGGGTATTGTAGCGAAGGCTTTTGTGAGGTCCAGGTAGGCTGTGTGGATCCCCTTCCCCTCGTCAATGGCCTTGGTGACTGTCTCAAAGAAATCAAATAGGTTTAAGAGGCAGGATCTGCCCTTAAAGCCAAACTGGGTAGGATCCAGTGTCTGTAGGTCCCCAATATCTTTATGTATGAGGTCCATGATGATCCTTTCCATAGCTTTGCAGACCAAGCTAGTCAGGCTTATGGGGCGATAGCTTACAGGATCCATTGAGGCACCACCTTTGTGTAGAGGGACCACTGTTGCTGTACGCCACTCTTTGGGTACATATTCTGTGGTAAGGCTGAGATTGAACAGTAATTTTATGTTTGGGTTTAGCTCATCTTGGAGTTCATGTAGGACGCAGCCCGGGACACTGTCTGGTCCCATTGATGCTGTGTTATTTGCTTTGGAGAGGGCGGCTCTTACCTGAGCATCTGAGATGTCAGGGGGGCAGCACTCTGCTGGGATAGATATTTGCCCTTCTGGTGAGGAGGGGGGGGGAGTTTGCGCTGAACCTGTCAGCTAGGATGTTGGCAATGTCTGTGGGTTCAGTGTAGTTTTTTGTCATGTTGGACTAATTCTGAACATATCTGGGAATTCCCACCCAGGTTCCTAACATAACTAAAGAAAGCCTTGTGATTATCCTTATTGTCCTGTGCAATTCTTCTCTCGAAGCTGGCCTTAGACGGTTTTATGAGTGCCCGTAGTATTTTGCTAATACTGATCAGAGATGCCTCCCCTTTTTGGGATTTTGCTCTATCATGTAGTAGCTTCCTCCTTCTATTGTATAGTTTGTTTATGGCTGTGGTCCACCAGACAGGACGTCTTCCTTTGGAGGATTGGGTCTTGTTTTTATTTGGGATTGCATGATCCATGCATTCCTGAAGGTGTTCATAGAATGCGTTTATAAAGGATTCTGTTGTCTGGGCCGTATTTTCCACAGGCCCAGGGGCATTGAAGGATTCCACCTCGGTTTTGAGGGGTGTGGAATCTGCTGTTGAGAAGTTTTACACTGTGGTTTTGTGGGCAGGGGGTGGGGTTGGGATGTGAATATCCAGTGAGATTAGTTTATGGTCTGATCTTACCAGTGAGGGGTACACTTCTGGTCGGGAGCACAGAGTCCCCATGTTGGTGATGATCAGGTCCTGTATGTTTCCCCCTCTTGTGGGAGTGGTAACAAGTTGTTCCATAGCATTTGAGTGTATAAATGCTAGGAACCTTTGAGCTAGGGTGTTGGAGCTAGAGTAATGCTCCCAGTCTATGTTTGGGTAGTTGAAGTCCACCAATATAATGGTGTTTGGAGAGACTTTCATATTTCCAGTGTTCTCAGGAAGGCCAAGTGATGTTCCTGGGTTTGGGAGGGTGGTGTGTGGCAGGCTATAAACTGGAAGGCAGTTTTACCCACTGTTAGTTGCACATGGATAGTCTCTGATGCTTCGTGCTGTGCCACCAACCCGGAGGTGTGTGTATCTTTGATGAATATTGATACTCCCCCCTCCTGTTCTGGTTCGGTGCATGTTTTGGGGCCGACAAGCATGGTATGAGGTATAACCTGGCAGTGCTGGGCTGCTCTCGGGAACCTTGAACCAGGATTCTGTTACTGCACAGATATTGATGTTCTCCATGCTAAGGACAGTTTCCAGTGCATGCATCTTGAGGTTTACACTGCTGGTGTTGAGTAGCATTACTATTAGTTTCTTATCCCTTGTGATACCTATGGAGGTGGTTTTGTCTTTTGAGCCTTGCCTAAAAAAGGCACTATGGGGGTAGCATGAGCCTTTGCCAATATCTGAAAGCCCAGGGGTGACAGGTGCAAGCCGTCCCTAGCAAAGCATCGTGGCTTGTCGAGCATGTCATCCCAGGCTGACAGGCATTGGATCCCCTTTGAATGACACCGGAACTTAAGCCAATTGTTGAAATTGATCATCTTGTCTTCATATTGTGGCATCATTCTTGGTGAGGGCAAGATGCTACTCAATGTCAGGGTCATACCAGCCTGGGCCACATGCTCAGAGAGCTCCTCTATGTCTCTTTTCATGTAGTCCAGGGAGGTACGTCTCAGGTCATTCACACTGGCATGGACAATGACTGAGTCATATTTGTATTTGCCTTGGAGTGACCTGAGTGCTTGTGTTATGTGGTGGATCATAGCGCCCGACAGGCATCTCACCATGACCTTCTCCTTGTTCAGCCTGGTGAGCGGGACGTCAGTGTGCCTGACGATAGAGTCACCTATTAAAAGTGTATCAGGTGTGTTGTTTAGCCTTAAGGGCTGTGACTGTTCAGCACACTGGCTTTGTGAGCTATGTGTTGCACGTGTTCTGTTCTGGGGTAGCGGTTGCTTGGGTGTCTGCTTTGAAGGTCTCTGCTGCTTAGGCAGATTCTTATTTAGAGCCTCCGAGTATGTTTTTGTGTGTTTATGTGTTTGGTTTGCTGTCGTGGTAGGTCTATGTGGGAATGGAATTGTAGTGACTGTGGTTTCCTTCTCCTCCTGACAGGTTTCGCCAGTACTGAGTTGAGAGAGCTTAGCCTCCAGTTTGGCTATATGGTTGCATCTCTCACATGTGTTGGAATTTGTTGGGGGGAGGAGAGGGTTGTCTGTGTACATGAGGCAGTTGTAACATTGCCTCAAGATTCCCAGATTCACCAGCTGGACCGGAGAGGAGATTGACAACTGACCTTTGGACATGCTAGAATAGTACTGGGAAGTCCTATATAATTGACAACAAAAAGGGCCAATGGGGAACAAGGTACTCAAGGGGAGTTTGTGAGAGTGTAGTGCTTTTAATTTGTTAGTGCTGGCGTATATAATTGCTTTAGTGAGCAAGTGCCAGGTAACTTAAATGCAATGTGTTACAGGTAACTTAAATGCAAAAATGACAAACAGTAACTTTCTTTCAAGTGAAACAAGGAAATAAGTACAGTAAGCAATGCAGATGTCACTAGGGATCCACAGAAGCATTGAAAAGCCGCGTTTTAGGTGGAATTGGCATTTCAGGGAAATAACAAGCAAACAAGCATACAAACAAAGCTACATTCAACAGGCCTGGATCTACTCTATGCTACAGCAAACAAGGTGTACCAATTTCAGTAAGAAACAGTTCAAATATGCAGGCACTATAAGCCTTTAGCCAGAAATTCCCAGATCAGATGGGCAGAGTCCAGCCTCTCCTCCCACAAGAGTGCAGACCATGAACCTTCTTAATGTAAAATAACTGGCCTGAAGCCCAAGTGCTTACACCAGAAATATACACATTTACAATAACTTACACTGAGCTCTCAATCAGCAGTTCCCAACTTAGAAGGATGTAAGCTACCTGTCCTGCCACCACAGTATCCTTGACATTTAATGAGACTCACCCTCCTGTTATAGTTAGTTCCGTGTTTTGGGGCTGTCAAGCATGGTATGAGGTGTAACCTGGTAGTGCTAGGGTGCTCTTGGGAGTCTTGAACCTGTTGTCTATTACTGCACAGATATCAACATTCTCCATGCAGAGTAGAGTTTGGACTGCATGCATCTTGCATTTTACATGTCTGGCATTGAGTATCATTACTTCCATTTTCTTATCCCCTGTGCTACCTATGTAGGTGGCCTTCTGTTTTCAGCCTTACCATCAGAATGCAAAGATGTGCAGACATTACACTATGGTAATTAATAGTGGTGCACAAAACAATACAATGACAATCATACTGTTAATGCATCAGGCATGCTGGGATATGCCCACAATGATATCATTACACTGTACTGTTGACAACATGATAATATTATTGCACTTCTATGTAGTCACCCTGTGCATCAGCACCATGTTAACCTGTTCCTGCATCAATGTTACAGATTGCAGGAGGTGGCACAGTTTCATCATATGCACAGGGTGTGTACTTGGTATGCCTGAGTCTGACACTGATACAACCAATTGACATGTATGTGTGTGTGTGTTAGTGAGGGACAACAGTACAAGATGGGGCAATGTTGATGCAGTGTGTGCGTGTATGTGTTAGCCCTAGGTGTTAGCATTATGCATGTGTGTATGTATGCACACAGTTCCACCTCGTGGCTGCCATATACGGGTGTTTGTGGACAGCCACAGACTGTACCTGCCAGGTCATACAGATCACTGTCTCTGGCCACGGACACGGTACCTGTGCCTGGCAGGGGTGCTACGGACAGTATCAGGTACTAAGCCGGACTGGGTACTGTCATCAGAAGCAGTTGGTTGATGACTGGAGACATGTTCCTGCTGGGATTGTCCAGAGCCACGTGTACGTTGTCTCCTAGGGCAGTCTGATGACAGCACAGACCCAGCATTGCTGGGGCTGGTACTGGCACTATTGGAGCAGCTGCGGGTTTGTTGTCGTCCGCGATGACTGCCAGCTGCTGATGTTGCTGGCATTCGTCCACATCGACGCCTCAACTGTCCTGCATTGCCCTGGCTCATGGACATGTAGTTGTGGAACAGATCTAATGTGTCCCCCCAACGTCTGTCAATGACCTCGGTGAAATTACGGATGGCAGCCGCAACGTCATGCATAGTGTCATTCATAGCAGTGCGATGTGCTCTCAGCTCCCTCAGACCCTGTATGGTGTACCATTCTATACGTGCCTGTGCCTGCATTACAGCCCGGAACATAGCTGAGGTTGAAAGACCTCTGTGGGCATGTCTGACAGGGGCAGTACGACCACGGATGCTCCCACGAGAACCCCTGGACATCTGCCTGTGTGGTACCATGTCAGGACTCTGGCCATGGCTGCTGTGAGGGGATGCATGTGCCACTGATACCACATTACCCTGGTCAATGCCCACTGTATGCTGTCCATCACCTAAGGACATTGGTGACAATGGATGTATTGGCAGGATGACAGTACGCATTTATGGAGTTGACTGCTGTGTACTGTCGATTGGCTGACCAACAACAGACCCTGTCACACCTCCCTGTGCCATTACACATGTATCATCATTATCACTATCCCCAGCAGTGGATTCAGGTTCCCTGCTGCACACCACCAGAGCAACACCAGAACTGTGAGAGGAAGACAGGAAACACAGTTTACAATGTGTACACATTGTTACCGCAGATGCACACGGGCACATGCACACATGCATACATGCACACATGCACACATGCGCACATGTGCACATGGGCACATGCGCACATGCACACATGCACACATGGGCACATGCACATATGCACACATGCACACATGGGCACATGGGCACATACACACATGGGCACATGCACACATGGGCACATGTGCACATGGGCACATGCACACATGCACACATGCACACATGGGCACATGCACACATGGGCACATGCACACATGCACACATGCACACATGGGCACATGCACACATGGGCACATGCACACTCCTCAGTACATGAGATACAAACACACAGACACAAACACACCTGCAATCAAACACATAGCAATACTGTTTGAGGGTATTATTACTATTATTATCATTAGTATTAAAAGTATTGTTATTACACACTCACCAGCATGGATTGGCTGCCTTGCTGTTACACCAGAGGGACCTGCACAAATAAGACATTTATTGTCAGTGGGCACAACTGTGCCATTGATACTGTGAGTATGATACAGTTCAGTAGTACAACAGTTGGCTTTCACAGGTCTACTGCTGATACTGAGAATATCACTCTTGCACAATAATTTCCAGGATAACAGCTACAAACACAGTACACATCTCACACATGCATAAACTACCAGTGTAGAGAACAGTCAACTATAGATATGGCATGTTTCCTGCACGCTCCATGTCCACATGCTGGGTGGCTTCAGCCTCCATCATTACACATGCCTGTGGATGTTGTTGTTGTTGGGCTGGAGCCACAACACTTAGGAGGAGCCCCTCCAGTCTGGTGAGGGAGGGTGTATAGCCGCCCCACCACCTGTGGCAAGCTGTTGCCTGTAGATATCAGATGCACGCTGACGGACATTTCTAATTAAATCACTGCAGTGATGGCGTACCTGCTCATATGTCCGGTTATGCAAGCCTATGTCATTTACCCGATGGACAAGGTCTTGCCACAGTGCAGCCCTCTCCTGCTGGTTCTGGCTGGTGCAGGAAAAGAGTGTGGCAAAATCCTGCACCAGGCTCTGGTGTATCTCCTCTTCCTCTGCAGCAGAGTACGTGGGGTGCACTGGTGCACCATCGCCCTGGAAGGAAAAGAAAAATATGTGAGCAAGTGATGTGGCACACATAATACTCTACTGTAGTGATATCACTGAACTGCCATATATAGCATTTGTCTGTCTATTGGGGGATACACATGTAAATGACCACATATCAGTGCTCAGCCAACAGCTGTGTGACAGTGCCTGGCACACTCCATACAACAAACTAGTATACACCAGCAGTCGGCACACTGTTTGAGGTCCAATGCACAACCTCACACTGGGGGTTTGTATCAAGGTAATGGATGGGGAACATTGTCAACCCATGCAATGCATGCAATGCACAGTAAAAATTTCAATGGTAATGCACCCTAGTCTTTGTGGCCATACCCCTACCTACACCACAGTCACATACAGGGAACCACAGCACAACAAATGACAATGTAGTATGTTTGTATCCCAATACCTGACACATCTTTCTCTGGCCTCACACCAAGGACACACACTACCATGACAGACACAAAGTCATGCTGAGCAATAACACCATTACAGACCTTGCACACAGTCAGTGGCACACTCATTCCACCTCACATAGTTGGTATTGCAATGAGTATATGTGTGTGTGCATTGTGTCATAGGTAGGTAGTATGCTATTGGCCCTGGGCCTACAGCAGCATACTGTTATGCTACCCTGCCCCTTGGGACACATGTAATGTGATTGTACTTGCTCCTGTCAAACAGTTACACAGGGTGACTCATATGTCATATTAACTATCTGCATAACATTCAACAGGGGTATGTCTGACATCTACTAATGAGAAACCTTGCTTCTTAATGCTGGGTGGTTTACTCCAGGGTATGGCTTATTTGTGGGTAGGAACCTGTACCTCCACCATGTGCTCTTTACTGTGGTGCCAAGGATGACAGACATAGGTCATTTAGGCTGGGGATATTGTGAGGTGTTACCATGGTTGTTGGACAACTGTTATGGGTGTGACTTAACTATGTATATCCAGCAGTGGTAACCTCTGTGTAGGTCATATGAAAGGCACTCTATCTGTGGTTTTGTCAGTCACTCTGCATAGGTAATGTGTTTGAGGGCATTAACACTATTTGTTAGGTATGACTGTGTCCTTCTCCCTTTCTGTAGTTGTCATGGGAGGTACATACCGTGTAGGACATTGTGAGGTGTATAGGGGTACAGTGACCTACATTTCCCTAGCTGACACACCCTTTGTGCTGACACGTACCATGTACAGGAATTACAAGACTAGTGTGCCACTGTGAATATCAAAGGGGAGGCTATTGTACACTTGTTTCCCATGTTCCCACCTGACACATCCAGTAGTAGGCAGGCAACCACCTATGTGATGGGGTATGGTACTCCAGTATCCACACTGGTGTTCAGTCCATGCCTTTGTCACCAGGCACCTGTTGCAATACATCTGCACACATGTGCCTCTCTCAGTATATATATATATATATATATATATATATATATATATATATAGAGAGAGAGAGAGAGAGAGAGAGAGAGAGAGATATTCATATACATACATATCTCTAGACATTCATATCTGCCTGTATATGTTTATGTATCTATATATATATATATATATATATATATATATATATATATGTATGTGTCTATTACATATATATGTATATACATATTCTATCTATCTATATATGTCTATCTATTTATACATCCCTCTCTATCTATATACACATATATGCATATTATATATATATACATATATAAATATACATATACATATAATATATATATATATATATATATATATATATATATATATATATATATATTTTATTTACACATACGAATACACACACTAACATACTGCTAAACATCCATTACTGTACAACCTACATTGTACGTTGCACTGCAACCTACATTGATATGTGCACATAGCAACCTTCAAATACATATGTATGTCCAGCCTTCACTAACAGTTGCAATATGTCCCCTGCCCTATGCACATCTTCATATATATATAGATACAGACTGCTACCACATACGGAGGGTTCACAGTATGTAGATTATTAGATTATTAGTTTACATTACCTTTGTTTCTCACTGCTGTTTGTGATGGCTTGCTGCTTGGTGGCCTGCTGCTGGTTAGCTTGATGGTTTTTACTTTTTATTTATTTTTTTTTTGGTGCCTCTCTCTGTGTCTCTGTGTCTCTGTGTCTCTGTGTGTGTGTCTCTCTCTCTCTCCCTCTCTGCCTCTTCCTCCGGTTGTTGCAATGAAACTATTACATGTGTGGACTGGGAGTACAGGCTGCTTTTGTAGGTATCTACACATGTGCATGTGATGGCCTCTGCACCAATTGTTAGCCAGCATTTACTAATTGCATGCGGCCTGCTGTGTGATAATTGCAGTTCTCACTGTGATTTCAGGGCAGTGCTATAAAATGTTAGGTTAGGTAGGCGTAGCCCTTTCAGATTTTCAAGGTGGGGACCATGCTGGTATGCTTTGGACACTGTTCTGTGAGTGTAAAGGTTGGTATGTCTCTCATATTTAAGGCTGTGTTGTAGGCACTGAAATGCATGTTGTACTGAAACCTGACTATTGCTTCCTCCAGTTCATTCTTCTCAGTGTGTATGTTAACTGACACCTAATAATACTAATACTGTTTAAATGGGAGTATGTGCTTTCCTGTGGGACTTGTGGATTAACTGGTATACAGCAGTGGCTCTTGCAATTTGTTGCTATGGCTTCAGTATTTGGCCTTTACATTCATTCCTTGAAGGCCTGCTAGGTGTCTTTACTGGAATGTGTTGCTATGGCTTTCCTATTTTCCATTTACATTCACTCCTTGTAATGCTTGCTATATTTCTTTCAGCAGCAATTCCTTATATGTTTGGTGTGGTTTTAGTGGTACTACATGCAGTCTGGTCTGGCCAAGGTGTGAGGCTTGACACCTACAAGGGTATTTTATTTTGCTGCTGAGCAGTAGTGGGGCCTTGTACTTTGTACTAACAGTTATGGATAACAGGCACATGCAGCGCTTGTAAACTGCTATACTGTCCTTATTTTATTAGTTGGCTACATCCTTTGATATGTCTGGGTTGTACTTCTACATAAGGGTGTGCTTGTGGAAGTTATTCTACAGCTATTCACAGAGTGTGTGACAGTAGACAGAATGATATGCCTGTGAGTTTGTGACACTTGCAGGCCTCAGATACTCTCAGGTGTATCTTTTATCAGCCTCAGGGAATGGTACATATCAGTGAGATACACCCATGATATATTTCAGATATTCTGCAGTTGTGACTATGGGGTATTTTGAGCATATGTATTACTACACCATTTCTGACATGCAAGTAGTGCATACTTTAAGTAATTGACAGTTACCATTACGTTGGATTCCACACCTTTCTGCCTACTGTTAGTACATTTCACAGGGAGTCAGTGGGGCACAGTTAACAATTGTTTTCAAATCAGGGACATCCCTGTAAATCAGTCACAGTTGCGAGGTCTGGCCTCTTACCTATTCAAATATGGCAGTGTTTATCCTGCTCTGATAGTGTGTGTGGTTTGCAAGGTGCTACTGTCACATTATTACCTACTAGCTACCTACTAGCATGTATGTTTCTCTTCTCACACTAATGTTATACAAATCCACAAGAATTGCCAGTAAAGATACAAGAATAGCTTTGTGTAATAGCCTTCCTATATTCCCTTTACATTCAGTCCTACTATTTCATGATATATTGCTTTCAGCACAAAGTTCTTGTATATCAGTCATGGCTTAGTGGTAAGTCATGCAGACTAGTGTTTCCAAGGTCCTGGGTTCGAGACTGACAGAGGAATTTTATTTTGATGCTGAGCAGACTACAGACCTTGTCATTCAGAGTGACTAAGGCACTTATAAGCAGTTGTAAGTTGGTTAGCGCTGGTTTGCGCGGTGCTCACACATGCGCAGTGCCGCTTAGCTAAGCGCACACAAGCGCACACCCGCTTACTACTGCTTAAAAGTGCTTACTCTCGTGCATACCCACGCTAATTTCTTTGAAAGAAAAGAAAATGGGGAGATAGGAAAGTGGTGAAAAAGGGGGCACAAAGAGGGTAGGACAGTAGGAAAACAAACTCGGGATTTGCAGGAAGGATGTAGGAAAGGCCCATAGCTGCCCATTTCTTTATCAGCAACAGCTGTGCATATGTGTGTAATTTGGTGGGAAATTTGAAACCTTCCACTCCTGAGAGAGGGGTGAGGACAACAAAATATGTTGTACAGCCAATTGTAATTACCAATTCACATGTCCAGCAGACGTGTCTGCAAAATGGGCAGCTATGTATGGGGCGTAATTTTTTTGCGGGAACAGAGTGCCCTTTTTTATTTTTTTTTTCAGGTGAGAGTGGAATATGAGATACAGGAAGTTGGTATATTTGGGGAGGTAGGTAGGGGAGGTTAACAGACAAGACAAACAAGATGCATACAGGGGCGGAGTATGACACATGTGGGGGGGAATAATTGACAGGGACGGATGTTTGGATATCGCGAGCCCATGAGCCCACAGATGGCAACAGTGGAACTGAGATCCCCACCCATGGGCAGTTGCACTGCGCCTTCACTGCCCAGGACAGGGCTGTGCTGGGGGCTGTGTAGGATGGGCAGCAGGCACACCCATGAGTTGCGCCACCCATGCCTCAAGATGGCGTAGGGGTTCAAGCACAGAATGCCTGATCTCGCTACGCACCACAGACCGGACACTTTGGAGGGTGAGTGGACGGTCTCCTCCGGCCACGCTTGCAGAGGGGGATTGAGCCCCATCCCCTGCAGCACTTCCACCCGAAGGTGGCACATGGCCACCAGAGGAGGTTCCGGCCTGGGCACTAGTGCCAGGTGCACTCACCAGCTGAGGTGGGAGAGGTGGGTCCGCTGGAACCCGCCTTCCCTGCTGTCCTATGTTTAGCAATATTTTATGACATTTTGGGTTAGTAACTAACAATGCCATTCAAAATTAGTTGTAACAGCATGCATCAGTATTCCCATTAACCAAACACCCATGAATTCCAAACATTGAACCGCAAGCATAACACATGCATATTTTGAACAACAGTACACAATCCAACAGCCATCAGGTTTGGATATGTGAACAGGGCACATGCATCAACGTACGTGCAAATATGTTTGAACCAACAGGACAAATGTCCATAGGAATTAATTGTGAATACACATACCCAGTTTGTTGTGGAATGGCATTATTTGTGATTATAGGGTAGGGTGAAGAAATATTTCATTAACAACTTCAACTACCTACACATATGCTGTACATTTCTAGTAGCTGCAGATATATATACCCTACAGGTCTTAGTACAGTTTCCTATATGTAACCTTAGGAATGTTGGTGATGGGACTGTTACTGCTACATTAATTTACATTGCATTTTTATTCATACACGTTCATATCTCGCTGTGTTCAGGTACAGCATCCTGCTACATTTGATTTATATGGCTCTAGACAACTGTGGATGTTCATTATTTCATACAACCATACTATCTCCATATTGCAAGGGTACATCAACATATCCAAATTGTGGGACAGACACATTCCAGCTTCAGTACTTTATTACAAACATTTCACTGTTTGGTTGTGGCTGTCTCATTCATTTCATTATGTACTGACTGCAGTATACTTTATTCAAGAGTTATGGCAGCTTTCTTGGTCGATTCATACCTCTTTCTCACACTCTCACTTGTTTTATTTTTACAATTCAGGATGGTACTTAATTCAAGGCATTATTAACATGCCTTACTTGGTTACAACAATCCTTTCCAACAGACTCACTTGTTTCATATGGCAGATTTTAAAAGGGGATGTATTTGACACATGTCTATTGTCTTTAGCTTGTTTACCACTAATTCTCAGGGAGCAGAAGGTTATCTGATATTACAATACAGGTGGAAAATCTCTATTTCAGATTTGTTTAATTTTTATTTCTGGATTACAGGCTGCATCGCTTATCTAATCATACAGTACTAGCAGAATCTTTCTTCTAGTGTTATTTGAACTTTATTAATATGTAACTACACTGAACTCTTTTACAAGCTGTCTCACTTTTATTGTATAACAATTACAGAACAATAATTACTAACCTGCCTGGTGGCGCAACCACTCCAGCCTATCACCACAGGCTCGCCGATTCGCGGAACGCACACCTGCAGCTGTAATATAAATGAAGTAATATTGGAACATACATCTCCATAATATCAGCTAGGATAATTTCTTACATACGTAATTACATGGATACTTACTCAGTAGTGGGGTGTTGGGCATTTGCCGGGCCTCCTGGATCCAACGGTTCAGTTGGTCCTACTTTCGTTTCTTCAGGTCTGCATGGTGGTGACGGACCTGTTCACCAGTCCTTGGTATGCCTGTGGCACTGGTGAGATCATGTGCCAACCGGTTCCACGCCTCTGCCTTGTACGCTCCCCACAGAACCTGGCCCTGCATGAGTTGAGCCTCATGATCGTGGAGTAGGAGCCAAAACATATATTTGGACTCCTCAACACCCCACCTCTGTGCTCGGAAGCGACTGCCCTCTCCTACACCTGCCATCCTGACTGCAAATAGGTTCCACAATCAGTTATGCTGTGTATTCCCGCCTATGGGGCTTATATATGCCATTTTTCCTGCACTTATCTGTGATTGGCCATTTTGGAATTGTATCAGCTTAAAAAAACATGCTTTGTCAAGCTTCTATTTCCATTCATTCCTATATATATGCTAATACTGCATTTTTCAGTACAGCTGTCATGGCTTAGTGGTTCAGTACTTTGACTATAATGCACAGTATCCTGGGTTCGAGCCTGGGCATTGCTTTTTTTATTTTACTACTGTCTAGACAGGCTAGGAGGTGTGTCTGTGTAAAGGTGACTTTGATACAGGTTGCTCAACGTTGCCCGCCGGTAAGCCGGTTGGCGCGCTGCGCAGCTCTGCGCAAATGGGTTACACTGGTTGACGTGTTATTTGGCTATGAGCATGCATATTACGCTATGAGAAATGTTGCTCAACTACAGGCACACAGTTTCAGTGTGTTAAAGCGCTGCTCAACTCCGGGCACTCATATTACACCTGTTAAACCACTGCTCACCTGTGGGCAATCATACTCAGCTTGTTAGAGCGCTGCTCAGCTATGGGCACTTATAAATTTTTTTTTTTTATTGTGTCAGATTTCTTCAAAAATACATGGCCCATTTCATTACATTTTACTTAAATTATAGTTTTATATATATATATATATATATATATATATTTATATATATATATATATATATATATATATATATATATATATATATATATATATGTCGGGATTGTTTCGTGCTTATTTCACTAAAAATAGAAAATGATGTTGTTGGGGCTCGAACCGTGACTACCTCCTCTTTGGCCGACATCTCTACCGCTACGCTATTGCTACTTGGCTTAATTTACATATTTAGATCTTATATGCTTTTCCAATGAGTGCTAACTGTGGCTGAGCGAAGGGCACACCCGCGCAAACGAGCGCAGTTACGGGCAAACATTTTTGAAATTATAAAAAAAAAATAAACTGTTGATTTTTACATTTTGCATTACAGTTGGGTTTATAGTCTGTGGGGGCATGTGTGCTGTTGTGCTTCTTGACATTTCCGCGAACTCGCTTGTGGGTGTTTCCTTTCGGGACTGTGATTCTTCTGGGGGCGTGTCCCTTTGCAGGACTCGTCGTGCAGACACGCCCCCTACTTTCCTACACGGACCGTGTTAGCCTAGGGTGTGATTCAGCATGCCCTCATGAATATGCATGGCATGCTGACATCATACCGTTTAACTGCAGCCTCCGTGTAAGACTTGCTAACTCTTACACGGAGGTTTCGTGAATCGTGCCCTTTGTCTCTGCACTTATAATCTTGCTTTATGTGAGGAGCAGTATTTTGTAATATCAACCATACCTCTCATAAAAGCAGGAAGACTGTTGCCCAAAAGCATCTATGCGCATCTATGGGACAGTATCTGTATTTGTTCAAATCCTTTAGTGTTGACATTCTCAATAAACTGTTAAACTTAAGTTGATTGAAACAGATCAGCAGTGTGGGAGCATCAGCTGTCAGGAGGCATGTAACTACCAGCTTTACTTCTCTGTGTGGCAGACACCAAAAATGTTCAAGTGAAGAAACATGCAGTCATTGGTTTGTGTAAGGAATGTTGTAAGGAAAGGAAATGAAACCAAGTCAGGCATTGTCACAGCTGCTATAACTATGCCGGCATCAGATAAAAAACAAAAATAACTCTTGCACTGCCACATGTTCAAATCCAACAACTGCATCCCCCTCCCCCCATCAGCACAGCACAACATAACCGAGACATGCATCAGAAAGATTCAAATGGGTATCAGCTTCTACTTTGAGTATTGTCCTTATAAATAAAGAGATGTCATGGTGACATAACTAAATAAAGACATAAACAAGCAAACATACATGCATGCCTGGATGCTTATATCCATTGCATTACTCATCATATCTGTATAACACACTGTTTCACAAAAGCACAAATGAATAAATCCAGATGGCCCATTCAAGCCTCATAAACTCAATATCACAGACATCTACTACTGGCTGGCTCCATTTTCATTTATTCTGAACCATGCCTTCAAATCCCTGATGGAAATGGCAGCACTAAAATAGCAAGTGAATACTGGAACATATGTGTAGATTGCCTGCCACCAAGGTCTGTATACAGCTATTTTAAGACAGTGCCTGATGATCTGAGGGATTCATTGGGTAAAAAGCACTCATTGGTACTCGCATACTGACTTCCAAGAATAATTTAGACCATGTGGTCATGGCTGTTCAATCACTTCATCTGTTTATATTTATCAGTACTTGTCATTAGCTACAGCTGTGACATATTTTACCACCAGTGTCATGTGCAGTGTGGCAGCAGCAGCAGAAAATATAGTTGTATAGTATGGTATATGCAAAGCTGGAGATAGAATGATGTCTTCTAGTGAATAAGAAAGCCACAGTCACTGATTTATAGTGGGTCAAATGGCTATGGCCTCAAAAGGAAAGCTTGAACAGAGTCTGTTTAAAAGCAGCTATTTACTAAAAATTGTAAACCAAACTGAGTCATAGTTTGCTGTAAAATGATCAAAGTGACTACCTGTGACTTCTGAGTTAAATCTTGCTGAATTACTACCAGAGTACAGAATGAGAAAAAATACATACAAATTATTTACTGCATTTTACATGTGCATCCTATTTTGTAAATTGCTTTTTAATGCATTGAACTCAGAGATCTTTTGTACTCAGTCAACAAATATGCATTTATTCACAAATGTCCCTCCTCTTACAAATTGTTGAGTAAAATAGTCTGATAGACTGATGGGGTAATTCATGGGAATTCTTCTTGGATGATCATGTGACCCAGCCCCATGCATGCACCTGTGAAAAATATGAAGCAGCATTGCTGGAGCCCAGTCAAAATCAATAGATAATAATCTGCTGTCTGCAAGTACAGTAAAGCTTTAATTGCATTTTTTCCTATCCTCACTTCCTGACCCTGCATTATCAAGTTTTCCAAATCCTTGAATTAACATCTACTTGCATTGGACTTAAAGTTTTGGCATTTGCCTAAAAAAGCAAATATGCACTACCCCTCAAAAAAAATTACAGTTAATGATCACTATGTGGGAATTTGATTTATGAAATGATAAGGAGGAGGGAACCCATTGCAACACCATAATATTATCAAAATATTTTGCAAGGCTGGAAGATATTTTTAAGAAGAACCCCATACCATTTTATTTTTTTCTTATTGATAACTGAGCATTAAATATGGAAATCCAACCCAGGATTTCCACATATAATAGTATATAAAAAGTCAATTTAAATCACATCTTACCGTATCAGATTATGAAGTTAAAATGTTTTCTGCTGCTTTCTGTATAACATTTGCACATGTCTCCACAGTACAATAATGCTGAATGCTTTATTTTTAAAGTTCATCTCTGGATGGCCTGTTAATGCAGCTGACATATTTTGAACACGCTATAAAACTTAGCCATTGTATATTATAAAAACATAAGTGGACATTTAAGTGCATGTGTTTTACAAATGTAAAATTTAGGCTTTTTAGATACCTTAGTAGGTAATGAAGAAAGTTTAACACTGGAATAACTACTGCATCACCGACTATGCTCTGTATCAGTAATTCACCTGATGTTGCCCACACTCTTGATGTATTACAAACCGACTCACTTTATAACCTCAAAATACTGAAATGTCAAAATTCAGTATTTCAAAGCTATAAAGTTGAATTTTTGAAACATAGGAAACTCAGAAGCGCGAAATTCAAAATCTCACACACCGGAGATTTTGTATTTTGTGGTACTACTGCACACACACACACACCATCCTCCCCACACACAAACACAAGCTCTCTTCTACATAAAAGCAGGGGGGCAAGCCTCCTTCCATCCCCCCATGTGGGGGTCATGGCCTACACATCCCCCTACTTAAATATTCTAACTCCAAGGTCATACTACACACAAACACACACACAACACCACCACACAAGCTACATTCTGCTCACACACACACATTACAGCAACAAAACACACACCACAGCCCCTACGCAAAACCCTTAGCACACACACACACACACATGCGCGCACGCACACACGCACACACACACACACACACACACACACACACACACACACACACACACTTACCTGAATTCGTAACCACAGCGGAACCTCAGAATCACGAAATTCAAAACCTCCGGTATGCCAGGTTTTGAAATTCGCGCTTCTGAGCTTTCGTTCTTTTTAGGATTCCACTTTATGTGATCAAAATACATAATTTTGACATTTCAGTATTTTGAGTTTCTAAAGTGAATCCATAATCACTAACTTAACTTTATGAAAAGAGTATTATACCCATAAAATTGACACACTCTCAACCTCTTTGCTCAAGAAATCTGGTCAAAGCCTAAAATAATGGAGGGACAAAGGAAAAAAAACTGAGACAGATTTAAATATTGCTGTTATAAACATCAAACATTACTAGAATAACAGGTTTTATGTTAGGATGCATTTGTCTGGAGGATTTGAAATTTGAAACTCAAATGTATGTCATTAATTAGGATCTCTGTTGAAATGGTCACACTTGAACTGCTGAGCACTGCCAAGCCAAAAAAAAAAATAACCAAAACAGAGGAATAGAGTGAATCTCAAAAATCTCTCCTTTTTAAACTTCTTTTCTAATCTCACTCCCCCATACTTAGATATACCAACTCCAAGATTAACATATCTCAGAGTAAAAGGAAATATTCCAAGAAATGGCATCTCAGACTTAATATGCTTAAGTCCAATCTTTCACCTATTCAGTTTCCATATTTTGGCACTCGCTGTAGCAGGTCTCGACATTTCAAATGGCCATTATTTAATTATATCAGTCCTATATGATTTACCAGAAAAGCACTAATTTAATGAGAAGCAGGAAAGAATATGACGGAAAAATCAGGATGATCTGTGAAAATCTAGACAATTAAGAGGTATGCACATTGCTCTTTAATTCACTTTGCTTTAACTTTCACGTCTGATTTGACAGCAGTGGAATTTATTGATCTGGAAGGCACTGTTAAATTGTGAATGGGGTGGTTATGAAGTAAAGACTATTTTCTGTCCTTTGTATTGTACTAAAGTTTCACTGTGGTGCAAATTGTTCTGTTAGTGATTGTGGAGACTACAAATCCACCACATGCTTTTACAAGCTTTGTTATTACTGGTAGGCAACTATGACTATGCTCTTTATCTTTCTAAACCAAGGTGCTATATATGGTCAAAATGTTCTTGACTTTGTAGCAGGTTGTGGACTCTCTCCTTGAAAGCTTTATCATGTAATTTTTTTGGTCTACTTGAGAAAAATCAAACCCAGATACCATTTAAGCCATGCAATACAGATGAATTTTTAAGGAGGCATTTTACACAACACAAATATACCAGCTCGTAAACCTTTAAAAGCATAACTGTAGAAACAAGCATAGAAGTGAAGCCAAAAAACACCAGGAACTAATGCAGCACAAAACGTTATTATAAATGTTAACAGTGTTAATGAACTGTTGATGCCCAGCAGTTACCAGTGCATTTTGATATTAGTTTTGGATTTGTACACCAACAGGGAGTGAATGCAGTATTTTGGTTTAAGGGTAGAAGTAAGCCGGTATGTAGCATATCTGTGTCCTGAATAATATATACTTGCTAAATTAATACCTAGGCAGTTATAGACATATGAGCTATTTTATAATGACTACCTCTTGAAACAGATAAAGTATTGTAATAAGTTAATCCTATGTGTCATTTTAACCATATCTACAAACTATAGTTTTAATTAATGCCACTTGTAAGAAGGGGAGTTTGATATCTGCTTAACTCTTCGTTTTTAAAATTATCTAGGTAAGAGTTAAGGAGTTATCATCTCCTCTCATTACAAACATATTAATACAAAATACAGTTTGATAATATGATTACTCAAGGATATTCATCTTGAGGCTTGAATACGTCATTCTGATAGGCAAAATGTGTATTAAGGTCCTCTTCACAAAAAATGTTGAAGGTGGAAGACATTTTCAAATTATGTCAGGAATTCTAGTTTAGCTAACCCAGAATAAGTGCTGCATATCTAATTTCGATTTAAGGCTTATATTGTAGGTGTTCCTTGTTAGTATAGTGGTGAGTGTCCCCATCTATTTGCTGGGAGAAGAAATTTTGATTTCCGTATGGGAAGTAGCTCTACTTTAATGGTCCCTTTGGTATGTACATATTCAAACACCTGACAAAACTCGAATGACCATAATCTGTTCTCACTAAGGCAATCAAGAGCCTTAATGACAAAAGCTACACTAATCATCTCAAAACCCTGTCCCTCTTTTTGGTATTTTGCAGGCTACTGACAGGCAATCTTTGCTTCACTTACAGAGTCTCTACCAACCCCATCTTGTAATATCTACTGCACAACCATGTGTTCAATAGTGGAAGACACACCTGCTGAAGGCAGCTTAATTCCTTCTGTAACTTAAATAGAACATGCTGGAGGGATAGATAAGTCTCACTAAGAATATCACATCTCAGGAAGCATATTCAGCTCCATATAAACCAAAGCATGTCTCTTACATTATTCAGTTATTATCTAGATGAGTGAATGGGAAACCAAAAGTCCATCGCTGGATTGGCACTCATGACCCTTATGGAAAAGTGTGACATGTAAAGGTTTTCCTGTACCTGAATAATAATAATAATAATAATAATAATAATAATAATAATAATGGTAATACTCATACTACGGGGGCAAATTGTCAATCATACTAAAAATACCAAGGCTAGAAACTAAATGGAATTCATGGATAGGCTTCTGTAGATCTTTACAAATTATTTGTCTAGGAAGTTCCTATGAACCTTTAAAAAAATGCTGAAATGTTGGTGGGAACAACAGTAAAGAAGTTGGCATACAAGACAGAACAGTATTTTCTGATATACTTTATTCTATTTTTGTATTGAATAATCTGTTTTTTAATCAAACAGGGTTAATAGTTTATTCTTTGATAGTCCTTGGATGACCTCAATACTGAATATTAAGATATTTATTGATGGCTGCATGACCTACTTTTGATACAGAAATGTTCTACACAAGAAAGAAATGTGAACACTAATGTGTGCAATATATGCCACACAATGAAAAGTAAAACTCATTCTAAAAGTATAAAAAAATATGCACTATGCCACACTCCAATAGTTGTCCACACTAATTCTGAAAGCGCTGTACATCTCTAGTGGTATAGAGGGATAAACCACAGACCATGACCCAGGTAACCTGGGTTTGACTAGTGGCTTTTGTGACTGACAGAGGAGCAATAAGGAACGAACGTTACTATCCAAAAAGGATGGACAGTGATGAGTGCATCTCTTGAGATAATCACAGGTGAATACAAGTGATGTGTGTTCAGAGGTCAGTGAGGGTATATTTCTGAGCTGCTTCAGAGGTGGGGTGATATGTTACAGCATCACACATTGCACGCCTGGCTATTGACATTACCACTAGTCAGCATGGCAGAGGGTAGTAGTGCATAGGGCATAACAGGAAAAAAAAATGTCAGAAGTTATTTATTTATTTATTTTCAGTTTGATGACCGGGGAGGTCCACTGGGCTCAAAAAGCCCGTTTTCAGTGGAGGCCCGGGGAGAAAAGCTCCATAAAAACATAGCAGACATAGTAACAATTAAACAATTGGTAAAAATGATGTAGTAAAACAAAAGCACAGTAGAATATCAACATAGTATGGTATACAGTGCATATTTACATGTAAATACAATTAGAGGTCGATAATACAGAGTCACCATTATACTGAGGTTTTAAATCTTCTGAGAATGCTATGAAAGAAACATTTGTAAGAAAACAGTAAATACAATTGAATTCCTATTGGGTAAGGTGGAAGGTAGTTTATGCATATGTACGTATTCATGTATTAAGCAGGATTAGGTAGGTAGAGTGCAAGTGCATTTCCTGTTAATGGAGAGGTAGGAATGGAGCTGGGTTTTGACGTGATCAAAGTTTTGAGAAATTCTTAGAAAGGGAGGAAGAGAGTTCCATTTTTTGGCTACGGAAAAGGATAGGAGAAGCTGACCTGAGGGACAGTTTGGTTTGTATACAGAAATGAGATTTTTGGTGAGCAGATCTTAGAGTTCTGTGACGGGTATATAGTGGTAAGATATTAGTTAGTGAAGGGTACTTAGTGGGTTTAAAAATGAGTTTGTGGGCTGTAGTAATTTGGAGGTAGTCCAGGTAGTTGGGAAGTTCTAGCCATTGCAGTAGGTGGAGAGGTATGCAGTGGTGGGTAGAGTACTTGGACTTGGTGGCAAACTTTGAGATTTTGTTGTAACAGGATTCCAGTTTAGAGGAGATAGAGGAAGATAGGTTGATTAGTAGAGGGGCACCATACATCAAAGATGGTAGTAAGTAGGTAGAGGCGAGGGTCTGTCTTGTGGAAGGGGATAGAAAATGGGAGTTCCTGTACAGCATGCCAAGTTTCTGATGTGTTTTCTTAATGTTTAACTGAATATGGGTGTCAAATTTGAGATGTTCATCAACAGTGACCCCAAGAAGTTTAGCAAAAGGAACAACTTCAATAGTGGAGTTGGCATGGCTGATAATGTTGAAGTAGGTTTGGTCAAGAGGGTGAGATTTAGAGGGAGAGAATAGTAGAATTTTAGATTTGTTGGCATTTAGAGAGAGGTGATTTTGAAGCATCCAGTTCTCAGTGGTGGAAAAAGCAGTTTGGGTTTTTGTTTGGAGAACTTGGAGGTTAGAAGCAGAGCAGACTAGAGTTGAGTCATCTGCATATTGGACTATCTCGGTGTTAGGAATAGCTGTGTGGAAGTCATTAATAAAGATATTAAATAGCATTGGGCTGAGTATAGATCCTTGGGGGACACCGGTTGGAGTTGGAAGGAATGTTGAGGTGCCAGTTTTCCATTTTAAGGTCTGAGATCAGTCAGAGAGGTAGCTGCTGAACCAGGCAAGGATGTTGTGTGAGAGATTAAGATTAGCAAGATGGTTTAGGAGATGGGAATGGGAGACAGTATCAAAAGCCTTGGAGAGGTCAAGCAAGACTGTAGATACAAGTTCTCCAGTCACGGGCATGGTTTACTATGTCTAGGAAAGAGAGGAGAGCAGTTATTGTGCTATGGCCTGGACAAAATCCGTGTTGCGTTGGGGTGAGGAGTTGGTTATTTGTAAGGAATGGCATGAGTTGGAGGTGGATGCATTTCTTGAGTATTTTTGAAATAGGTGAGAGAATGGCTATGGGCCGGAAGTTGGAGATACTATTATTTTTGCCTCCTTTGTGGAGGGGTAGGATGAAGGCTGCATGCCACAGTTTAGGAACATAAGATTCCTGTATGGATCTGTTAATGAGAATGCTAATGGGGATGACGATGCCATCTGCTGCGAGTTTTAGAAAGAGTGAGGGGATGTTGTCAGGGGCATTGGAGCCTGGCTTAAGTTTAGAGAGGAGTTTAGTTATATATGAGGTGGAAATGGGTTTGAGGTGAAAGATGGGAGATGAGAAAGGAATGGATGGTGGTGGAGAGGGTTTGAGGAGGGGGGGAGGTGTTGTTGTTTGGGAAGGTCTTGGTGAGTTCTGCTATGGAGTTAATAAAGAAGGAGTTGAATAGCGTGGCTATATCTGGGTCATATTTGCTAGTGTCAGGGCAATGATTGCTTTTGGTACCAGGGTTGAGAAAAGAGTTGATTGACTTCCAGACTTGTTTGGGATTTTTGGAATGATTAGATTGAAGTTTGGTATAGTATGATTTTTTATCCTGTATAATATGTTTTTTTGGCTAGGTTACAAAGTTGTTTATATTTAAGAAGGGCATCTGGGTTCTTATTGCAATGGTTAAGTTTCCAGGTTTTGTCCCTTTGTTTCATAAGTATTTTGGTGTCTTTAGTAAGCCAAGGAGCTGAATTGTTTTTTATATGTTTTGTTCTAGAGGGGACATGAGAGTTAAGGGTAGCTAAAAAGGTTAAGTTGAAATGTTCAATGGCCTGGTCTAGAGGAAGAGATTTTAGATTGTCCCAGTTTATTAGTTTGAGAGAATTGAAGAAAGTTGTGGGGTTAAAGTTTGTGAGGTTTCGTGTGTGGATATATTGATGTTGGTAAGGAGAGGAGGGAGTTGCTCTATGGAGGAAGGCTGGCAAGTGGTCACTAATGGAGTCTGGTAAGGTGCCCTTTTGGGAGATTTTATTAGGGTGAGAGACTAGGATCCAGTCAAGTATGGAGCCTGGGGGGTAGTTTTTATTAGGTCTGGTAATGCTATTTGTAAGTTGACAGAAATTATATAGGTTAATTGAGATGGTGGGATTATTGTTATCAATTTTGTTTCAGTCAATGTTTACATCTCCTAGGATGTAAGTCTCAAACTTAATATTGGTTGAGGCCCATAGAAGGATTTCCTCAAGTATATTTGTATTGTTTCCAGGGGGAATATAGAGGACTATGACACAGATGCTTTTATGGTTATTTAGTTGGAGAATTCCAATGACTAGTTCAGCGTTGTTGAACTGAGGAATAGGATTTCAGAGTCAGAAATATTGGGTTATAACCACGTTTCAGAGACAGCTACTATATCAGGTAGGGTATGGTATAGCCAAGCGTGGAAGTGGGCTATTTTGTTTTTTAGACTCTGGGCATTGATGGTCAGGAGTTTGAGATATTTAGGGTTGATAATTTGGGTGGTAATAGGGAGAATTGGATTGTTGCTTGTACTAGGTCCTGGGTTGGGATGTATGTCACCTGCTAGGCATAGGCAGTTAAAAGGGAATGAGAGCAGGAGTTTGGGTTTACTCCTAGTGTTTTGTGGGAGGTATAATAATGCTTTAGGAATATGATGTTTCATTAAGGAGGGTAGAAGTTTTAGTTTGAAGCAGAGAAGTGGGTTTAGTCGAACTAGGTAGGGTGATATAGTGTGAAAGTGAGATATGGTAGAGTGATAATGAGTGTTGAGGGTGATGGTTGGGTGAAGAGGGGATAGGAAAGAAGGGGGTAGTTCATAAGAGGAATAAGAGGTAGCATGGTATAGAGGAATTAGAAGTAGTAGGCAGAGGGAAGGGATGAGAAGGGTTTGAGAAGGCATGGTATGGTGTAGGTATAAATGATTAGTTGGGTGGAGGGTACTGAAGAAGCAGTTGGATGTAGGGGGAACTATGGGAGTGTAAGAGGGAGGTGTTTAGAAGTGAGTAAAGTGCTATATGGTTTGGGGTGGGGAGGGGGTGAGAAAGTATTGGAGGATGAGAGGGGAGGGGATAGTGAGGAGATATGAGTGGCTTGGGAGAGATGAAGGGGATGAGACTTTTGGCTAGGATAAGGGTAGGAGCACTAGGGGTGGGTGGAAATTGGGGGTAGGATAGGGGAACAGAGTGAGCCCACAGGGCAAATGGAGCAAGTAGAGCCAAGAGAAGAGATACCCCAGAGAAAACAATAAGTGAACAGAAGCTGGAATACAGGTAAAGGCAGGGAGAGGGTTATATCTTTGCAGTGATTGAACTAGAGAAAAAATGTTAAAGAATGCTATAGTTCATCAGAGCAAGCCTTGAGAAGTGAAAGTTAATTCCACAGACTCTCAAGTGAGAAACAGAGAGAAAAGTGAACAGTGCATACTTCGTAGAGCTGTGTAAAGGTGTTTTGCAGAACATTCCAGGGTGTATGCTGCCACCAAGTGGTGAAGGAGGAAGTTAGTACCATAAATTAAAAGGAATTTACAGCTATGTCAAAATTAATCTAAGAAGTTTACAAAGGAAGTGAACATGGAGTAGCATGTGAACCTGGGTGATGGGGCAGCGGACTGCAGCAGACTGCTATCATGCACACCGAGGTAGAATGCTGGGCAAGATTATAAACTGCCAACAGCAATGCTCAATATAGCTACATACTCTAATGTTCCTTTGTAGGTGAGAAACTAAGCCCTTTAGTTAGGTTGGAGTTAATTGAGCCTGGTAGCAGCTTATCCAAGGATATCTTCACTCAGATGGGAGGGAATTCCTGTTCAAAAAGCAGGTATAGGTAGCACCCGAGGGAGCAAGCTGTAAAGAGAGAAGAGAAATAAATAAATAAACTGTAATTAAGGGGAAATAGAGGGGGTTTGGTAGGAGGATAGGCAGGAAAAAGGGGAGCTTAGAGTGGGAGAGGTAGTACGAGTGTGTACTGTGGAAAGAGAATGTAAAGAAGAAGGACAGAAAGGTATATGAAGAGGAAGAGACAAGAGCAGCAGAGAAATAGATGAAAAATTAAAATGGAGGGGGACCACTAGTGTGAATTAGGTAGTTCTATAGGTAAAAACAATACCCTAAGTCAGCCAAAAAATACATCATTAGCAGACACACTTCACTAAATGCTAAACAAATACAGTCTTAACATTTGACAAAGAACAGTAGCAGACACATTTCACCTAAATGATAAACAAAATACAGTCTTACATTTGTCTAAGAACATTGGAAATATGCAGATTCAGGTGTTACATGCAGCTACAAATGGTTAATAACAAACGGTCTTTAAACATAAGAGAGTAGTAAAAGGCTAAGTAAGGCTGAATAATGCTACAATTAACAGTCGCCAAGACTCCAGCCTTACATTCCGTTTAAATGCTTAAGTGCGGTTTTGCTATCTGAAATTAGAGCACTGCTTTGCCTTTGAGGGTAGCTATTATAGTCGCTAGGCAATGTGGTCAGCAGGACTTGAAAAATGTGGTGTAAGGATAAGTTAAAGCTGTCGCTGAGTTTACAGCAGTAATACAGCCTCTAGAGACTAAGTGTGTACATTTTGGAGCTATATAAAGGTAGTCGCTAAGACTCTAGCAGTATACACAGCTTCTAGTGACTCAAATAATACAAAAAGGTAAGTAAAGTAGTCACTAAGAAACCAACAGTAGTTTAGCTTCTAGTAACATAATATGTACACTTCTGACCTAAATAATGATGGTCACTAAGAAGCTAATCTTGAATTTAGTTTCTAGTGAACTATATGATGGCTAAATGTAATGCAAGGATACCTTAAAGCAGTCACGAGTGATACAGAAGTAATTCAGCTTCTAGTGACTAAAACTATTTACAATTATGGGCAAAAAATGGTAATAGCTCAGAATCTAACCAGTATGTTCAAACATCTAGTGATTAGATAAGGATAATTCTAAACAAACTACTAGCAGACGCTATGCATCTATAAGCATATTAAGCATCTAGAGACCAAAATAAGGACAATTTAAGGCAAATGGTGCAAGCAACAACAGTGGTAAACCAATTGGGTGTAACAGCAACCTATAAAGTACACTTCATTAGTAAAGTAGAGAAACATAAACAATCTTCCAACACAAGTGTAAAATGACAATAACGGAAGCAGTTACACATTAAAAGAGTTACATTAATACAGTTCAACCTATCGGGAAGCAAGATGAGCAGCCAGACCGCAGGACCAACTCAGAGGCAAGAGGACATGATTTAGTCCTGGTATTTTTAAAATGGTGCTACTGGAAGCATAGTCATAATGATAACTTTAAGGTGGGAACTAGCCTTAGGGGGAGGGCATAAGTTAAAGGGAGAAGGGTTGGGAGAGGAGGAAGTGGGAGGGATGTAGAGCCAAGAGAAGAGATGGCCCAGAGAAAACAATCAATGAACAGAAGCTGGAATACAGGTAAAGGCAGGGAGAGGGCTATATCTTTGTAGTGATTGGACTAGAGAAAAAATGTTAAAGAATACTATAGTTCATCAGATCAAGCCTTGAGAAGTGAAAGTTAATCCGACAGACTCGCAAGTGAGGAACAGAGAGAAAAGTGAACAGTGTATACTTTGTAGGGCTGTGTAAATGTGTTTTGCAGAACTTTCCAGGGTGTATGCTGCCACCAAGTGGTGAAGGAGGAAGGTAGTACCTTAACTTAAAAGGAATTTACAGCTATGTCAAAATTAATATGTTTACAAAGGAAGTGGACATGGAGTAGCATGTAAACCTGGGAGGGGGGAGGCTAAGACACCCAGGATGCCTTTAACCTCCACAGCCAGATGCAGCTAATATTGAAGAAAATCCAGGGTAATGAGGAGTAACTGGCAGACTTTAGGATGAGTCAAGACACCCCAAAAAAGAAAAAAAAAACTCTAAATTCTCTGCACCTCTGACTAAAAGG
Organism: Protopterus annectens; assembly: GCF_019279795.1. NCBI lineage: Eukaryota > Metazoa > Chordata > Ceratodontiformes > Protopteridae > Protopterus > Protopterus annectens. The sequence goes on along the minus strand of NC_056741.1, from coordinate 1,524,849,751 downwards.
GTTCACTAAGATTTTAGATTAGCATATATTTGTGTATTCGAGTACATTAATATTAAAAAATCTAAGCATCAAATACTTCTGTGCCAGAAACCTTACTCCCACTCTTTTACTTTTCATACAAAGCTCCTATTTATTTACCATGTATAATGATTAAACTTCAACATTTTATTTCTCAAGGAAGAGAAGCAACGATGGAAAGGAATTTTGCTGTTTGCTGTATTGATAAACCTTTTATTATGAGAATTATTGTATTAGCCTGAATCATTTTATTATTTTGTTTTCAGTTTAGAAAAAAATGTTAATAATCTAGTTCTTGCCGTGTAAGCCCATAAATTATGATAGTTAGATCTTCTTTTGGTTGTAGAGAATAGATTAACATGTAAAATCAACAAGCTAAATATTTTAAGAAAAAAGGTGTAACAGAATTAATGGTATAGAATTGTCAAGGCAGGCTCAGACTTTTCCAAACAGAGTAGTTTCTGCTCCAAAGAATTACTACTACTACTGCTACTACCACCACAACCACTACTACTGCTACTACTACCACTACTATTCCTACCACTACCACTGCTACCACTACTACTGCTACCACTACAACTACTACTCCTACCACTACCACTGCTACCAATACTATTCCTACCACTGCTTCCACTACTACTACCACCACTACCATTATTACCACTAGTACTACTGCTACTACCACTACTATCACTACTACTACTACTATCACCACTACCACTATGACTGCTACTACTACTACCACTACTACTCCTACCACTGCAACTACTAATCCTACCACTACCACTGCTACCCCTACTACTGCTACCACTACAACTACCACTACCTCATATCCATGTGACCACTGTCTGACATAAAGCACAATCAAAAGCTTTTTATATTTGGCACTTATGAAGAAAACAGCATTCATGACCATCAAACTAGCACATTTTCATTTAAGAGTAAATGACCAGAAACTTTATCTATATAAGAATTTATCGGTCATACTCAAATTCTTATTGTGGTCTCTAGACTGCATATGCTGTCTGTCATAGTAAAGATATGCAATGCTTTTAAAAGCATGTTTTGGGTGTCAGCTCAAATAAAGCAGTAAAGTCTTAATTAAATGTGTTTTCTCAGACAGATCTTATTAAAAGATATTTGACTTCACTGGTGAATCAATTTCTTTTTGGACATTATTGGTCATGAAAGAGCTTAGTCATTTGAGGGGGCTATCCTTTAGTTTACAACTTTGGTGAATTTGATTATTTATTTGTGTGTTTTAGCACCTGGTGTGTACCATTTTATATTTTGGTTCGGTTTACAATTGTTTTTTTTCTTGAGTGGCATTGCATATTGTATACAATGGACAACTCTATTTCATTACCAGATTTGTCTGGTTTGGTTGGTAAACTGACTTCATTGATTCAACAATTGTCTCAAATGGTGAATTGGTTACTTCCTCCTTCCTCTGCAACTGTTAACATGACTTCAGGTTCAGAATCTACTGGTGGCTTCGTCAAAGCTAATGCAGGTGAACCATCTCTTAAGACTCTTTTATTTACTTCTGAATCCATGTGTGTGTGTGTGTGTGTGGGGGGGGGGGGGGTTCAACCCAGCTATGAAAAAACTGTTTCACAACAAATGGAGTTGTTCGAAAAGAAGATGTTCAAATTTAAGTCACTGCAGTCAGATAATTATTTTCTTGATGAAACTGTGTAGCCTTAGCACATTCCTAAGTGGTAGGAATGGTTGAAATATCCTAATGGTATAGAAGACTATATTCTACACCATGAACTTTTGGGAGCTTTTTGATAGAACAGGAATAGAGGTGTGTATATCATTTTTATTAAGGATAACACTAAGAGAAGAGCCTCTTTATGCCAAGACAGCAATAATTTAACTTCTTCAATAACCAATTACCTGTTTTTCCATCCTACCAGACTAAATAATATAATTTATTTCAAAATACTGATAAAAAGATGGTCAACATTAAAAATAAGGATTTGAAACTACTTACAGACATTAATAATTATTCTAGTAAGAAGGTATATCCACCACGCAATTCTAGTGACTTAAATTACACTTTGAACTTTAACCATGAATCTACAAGTCAGGGTTTTTCTGAACAAGAATCTGAATCCCCTTTAGGAAAGAACCTTCTGCAGTGGTCACAGAGGTTAGCACTGAAGAAAAAACAAGACAACGAGTTACAAGAACCTGTATTCCAAGAAGCAAAAAAGGGGAGACACAGATTTGCTTAAACATAGAGGATCAACCATCCCTGTTTTTAAATGAGCCATCATTTTAAGGTACTGTCTACATTTCTCTTTTTTTGCTTTTTTTTAAGTTTTTTAACTTTAGCAGCTTGGACATTAACCCTACTTTTCAAAGTTTCTTCCTGAAGGAGTTTAATGTTGCTTCTTCTAGATGGGTTGATACAGCTCTTGTTCTTACTGATTAGGAAAGCTTTATAATAAACCTTAACTTGGGGGGTTTATTACATGACTATTTGGGGAGGGAAGGAATCAAACAACAGTACAAAAAATATGTTTGTGCCACCCTCCACTTCATCCAGTTGTTAGACTGTGAGAATGTATGCAAACAAGGCATTACAGAGCTCTTGCTGCATCCATCTGCAAACAGATTTTTTAATTTAACTAAGGACATGAAGAACAAGTAGAATTGTTTCCCAGAGGCAAAGACAGTGAGATATATGAAAAATGACAAAGGTGGTGGTTTAGGCATGATATATCCTTTTGACTATGCAGCTAGTATATACAATATTCTAGCTGATAACACCACCGATCAAGTAGTATCTAGTAATGATTTTTTTATTTTTTTATCAAAAGATAGATGTTTTTAAATAATCTACTTTTAAATGTTTCTGTTTTTATTGAGTTGTTTCAGTTTTTGAAGGTGAAGACCCAGTGACAGCCATCATCTCTGGGATTCCTAAGATCCATTATATTAATGACCATCCATTTTGATCATTGTTGATGCTGTGGGGTCCAAAGCAGTGACAATAACCAAATATGTGGATATTACTTTGAAATCTATCCTAAGATGAACCCCCCCTCCACACACACACACACACACACACACACACACACACACACACACACACACACACACACACACACACACGCACGCACACACACACACACACACACACACACACACACACACACACACACACACACACACACATATATTTTGAAAGATTTGTGGTCATTTGTAAATAATTTTAGGTGTATACAGTTGAGTGATGAGTGTTTTTTGTGACTTTGGATATTAAGAATTTATTTTCAGTTATTCACCATGATTTAGGTTTGGAATAGTTTAACCATATTTTGATTACTACTGATTTTATTTAAACTGCCCAACACATAATGTTAATGTATTTTTAAGAGATAGTGCTTAACATGATTTGTATGTTTTTGATGGAGAGTACTATAAACAGTCTGCTGGAGCTGTGATGGGTAAGCATATACCCCTGTCTATGACAACTGCGCATTATGGTGGTGGGAACAGCAGTTTGCTTTTAGTCATGACCTTTTCCATCATTGTACAGCATATAACCAGTATTTGGATAATATTTTTTTTAATTTGTAATAGGGATTGTTATTCTTTTGTAGAGGTTTCTACCAGTTTTTTTTTTTTTTTTTAGATTTCTAAGTTCTCCACTATTTATAGAAAACCAACTTACAACAATTCTTTTTTATTTTATAGTAGTTATTGCCCGACCCATCACAAAAGGATTGGTAAAGAATCAATGCATTCAGTTATCAAGACTAATCTTGACTGATGAGGTCTTCCATTCTGAACTGGAGATTTTAAAAAACTTGTTTATTGAAAGGGGGTATTCCAGTTTTGAAAAATGGTCTACAATTGACTGAGAAGATACCTAATGGGCTAACTTCAAGGTCCCATGTATTATTTATTTCTCAATTGAGAGTTTTGCCATTAGGGACATTATATTGAAATACTTGGGGATTAAACCATTTTTATCACTACAAAATCCAGATCCTTTTTTATTACTGTCTGCTGTTTTTACTAGATCATAAGTAAAAATCCTAAGTCACTAGACTTGTAATATTGTTCACGCCTGACTATATTATTACTCTGAAGGCAATATGTATTTTAGAACACAGGAGTTTTTTTTTTTTTTTGTGGCTTGTTTAAATGAAGCTAGCCAGGATTTTAGTCCCATACATACAGGGGCTTTACCATCCTGACTCTTCTTTAATTATATTTGGAGAGTTTAGCAAATGCTGAGCTCCCAGCTGAGATTATAGGTAATAAACCCATTGAGAATTGCAAAAACAATCTTACCATTACAAGCATTTTATAGACAAAAGTTATTGGAGGGACTTTACACACATGACCAGAAAGTGCAGACATTGCACACAATGCCAGTTTATTAATACACAAAAGAAGGAAAAAATATTTTCAGTTTGTGAAACCTGTGAAAAATCAGCAAATGTTGATGCAATACACCCAGACTGGTGTACATTGCATGCTGTAAAGCCTGTGACACATACTACATTTTTGTTTAAGTTTAGCATTCTGTATAAAACTTTTATACCTTTAAGAGGTGATGATTAGAAGTCAAGACCGCAATATTTGGACTTTCTTTGGCAATTATGGCTGGATACCAAAAGAACCCCTGGCATAAATGAGTCTTTAAATTTTACTAGTGTTTTGAAATTACAAACTGAAAAAATATAGTTGGATATTTAATAGCATTTTAGGATGAGTCATTGTTTTCAAAATATACATTTTATATATGTTTAAGTTTTAAATAAATGTAAAATAACATGCTTAATATTTGTTTAAGGTTTTATATTTGTTTAATTTGCTTCCTGATTGAAGCTGATATACTTATAAGATGTGTCCTTTGATTGGTTATACATTTGTCATATGATCATTATGGACTACTATTTATATATGTGTTGTTGGCTCAGTTCTGATGATGTCCATATATGGTGGACAAAAGCCCTAAACTGAGTTTTTGGAATATTCAGTCCTTTCTTACTGAAAGATATTTGACATCTCTGGTGTTTCAATGACTTCCTTTTTGGACCTCATTGATCATGAATGATCTGTTATCAGAGGGAACTATCCTTTAGTTGTCACCTTTGGGGTAGTTGGCTATTTATTCATTTGTTTTGCACATACCATTTTGGATTTTGGTCCACTTTCTTAGATGTGTTTTCTGAGATGGAGCTGTCACATAAAGTTCATCTTCCCAATGTAAATAATATTAGTAGCATGCAGGATTAAGATCAAGTCTCTAGTGATAACCAGGTTTCTGTATGTTCAAGAAATGGATGCCAAGAACTTTGCCTCAAGAGTGGACTAAAATGATCTTGTATGCCCATTTAATGTCCTGTTGTCTATACTTGGCTCCAGTCAGAAAAGCTTTAGTTCCTTTAGTCTTCGGTCATATAATTTGCCTTACATCCAGCAAAATCTTCTGGTGGTTTTCTTCTGGAGTTGTTCTAGTGATCAGATGTCCTTAATCTTTGTCTGACCTCTAAGATCACACATGATACTCAAGGTATTTCTAAGCTGTATTTCAAAGTGCAGAAGCATTCTGTCTTTGCTGCTGGAGTCAGTCCTCTTGAAGAACTATATCAGAAGTCTGTTGGATGCTACCACTGCCTTCCCATTTTACTCCTGGTGTTGTGGATCAGGTCTGATCACCATCTCCATAACTTTTCCTGCTTTGCTGCTAACATTTCTACATCTCACAATTGATATATCACCCAAGTGATGATGATATTGAAGAGCATTACATATTTGTTTGCATTTAATCTCAGCATTTACCCACCTTGTCCAGCCTTCAAAAATCCTTGCCTAGTCAGTTTTCATTCCGTTTTACTGTGTAATTGGGTTATATGTTAATATTGTAAATAAGCCTGTAGTTCCCCAACTTTTTTTCCATCCATTGTACAGCTGAAAGCACCTGCTATTTTCCATGCTTTTTAGGCTTTCCCCACATTTTCTATTACCACAGTGCACAAAACTTCAACTGTCCCCCCAAAAATGAAGTTTCAAGTGGATGAAATATAAACCAGATCTGTTTTTACCAGGAAGACTTCAGACCTATGAGTGGGGCTTTACCCCACACCTCCTTAAATATAAATATATGTCTATCTATATTAATTTTCTAACAGACGTAACAGCAGCAGTGATTTACAAGACTATGACAAGTTACTGCTTTGATGAGTTTAAATTCCTGCACATATTTTTTGGCCAAATGCAGAGAAGCATTTTCAGTTCTGTGGTTCTTCACCAGACAAATAATCTATCAGAAGTCCCTGTCAAGGTCTTTCAGAAAAATTTGCAGATTACTGAGAATTCTGAGAGGCATCTCAATTAGTCTATGCATTTTAACTTCCCTTAGAAAAAAAACAGTTTCCTCCTATCATCCTCTTTCCTCCCTTTGCCCTGGTATCTGTCCATTACTGTAGACAATTTATTTCTACAACACTTCCAGTACTGAACCCTTACATAAGGGTGACCTTCATTAATTCAGTTTTGTGAAAGGAAGAGCCTGTTTCTTTAATCTGATTCCTTTCTTTAAAAGGTCACCAAAGCAGTGGAAGGCAGATATGCAGTACGTATGACATATCTGGGATTAGCAAAGGCCTTTAACACTATTCCCAGTTCAATCATCGACAGACTAGTACACCTAAATATAAATCCTAATGACATTTGCAGTGAGTTCCCAATCAAAAGGGTTTAGAGATGTTGGATGGCCCGAACATTAATTTTATCACAGAATTGAGGGAACTCATTCTGCTTAACAATTTTGTGGTATTTGAAGGTGAATACTACAGGCAGATGAAAGGCATAGCTATGGGTGTAAGTTGCACACCCATATATATGCAAACCTAGTGTTGTATAGCTGAGATTTAGATATAAATATTTGTCCTTGGGAGCTTGTTTACTGAACATTAACATATTTATTTGTGATATTAGGATGATATTTTTATTTTCTGGAAGGGTCTGGAAGGGTCTGGATGCCAATATGCATTTGAGTTTCCTTTCTTATATAAACAACACCTCCCCCTTTTTGACCTTTATTGGCCACCACGCTACTTAGATATGAAAGTTTTTAAGAACTGTATGGAAGGCTGCTTTGGTATAAAACTTATCGAAAACCCACTTTTCTAAAAGCTATCTTGACTATCATTGTTGCCATCCAAAACATATTAAAAGCAATGTCGTTAAAGTGCAACTTGTCAGAGTAGCTTGTATGTGCTCTGATTTTCATTTATTTACAGAGGAAGTTGATTTTGTAAAAAAGATGTTCTTAGATAGAGGGTACTCCTCAGATTTGTTGAATTCTATCAGCCATGAAGTTACATAAAACTGGAGTACTAGATATACCCTGTTATTAGGACAAGCTAGTTTGTTAACTCTTGTGAGAATTAATGGACATTTCTTGATAAAAGATATCATCTATTTTTTTCACACTCTCTGGTAATAACCTATAATGGTCTTGCAAAAAATACAAAGGTCATAGTTATTAAAAACTGGAGTATTTTTAAGACCAACAACTGCATTTTTAAGACCGTTGGTACCTCTCCTTCCTTCATATTTAAAATCGGCAAGAACTTTAAGCACCTCTTTGAGAGTCAGCACATCAATTTTACAAAGACAGTACATAAGGGTGCAAGGAAGTGTGGTGCATGGCATTAATGTAGCTACATCCTTGAGGGAACAGAAGTTGTGGTGGGAACCCCCCAATAGGGTAATATTGGGTAATTGTGATACAAAGGGTGTTATTTATATAGCTATCTGCCAAAAATGTTTTTGTTGCTATGAGGGTAAAACTGAGTGGCATTTTCCTGAAAGGATATACAAGCACTTGTATGCTCTTAGTAAAGGCAACACTAATAATTCATTCTGTTCTCATGCTCAGATATGTGACAATTTCACAAAGCTCTTTTTTGGCATTATAGAAGTTGTGCCAGTGGATATCATAGGAGGATACTGGCAAACTAAACTAGAAATGAGGAAGTTGGTATGGCAGTTAAAACCGAATGCATCCAATGACAAAGGGTTAAATGAACATATTTCTATTGCCCCAGTCTTAAAATATAAAACTACTCAACTTTAAAAATATTTTACTGTTACAACACACTTTTTATATTTAACAAGGTTCTATTTTAATTAATGTAATATTCTTGATATTTTTTACATTACACTTTTACATTGTTTTTGTTTTCTCGCAAGATTTCATGTTATTACAGTGGACTGCTTTTTATCGGCACTATTCCTTTTAGTTAAACTGACTTTAATTGGTTTAAATCAAATGACTTGTTTTTTGACTATTTACATGATGGTACTGTCATTCACAAAATAGCTCTGATGAAGTGCACATAGAGGATGAAAGCTCTCAACCGTTACAGTTATTTATTTATTTATTTATTTATTTATTTAATTATTTATTTATTTATATGAAAAATAACTCCCATTTTGGTAATTCCCCATGGTTGTTCCTGCCTTTCTTTTATTGGGTCAGAACTTGGATTTATGTTTGTTTTATTTCATTGACATTTTATTGAGAAACTTCTGCCTTGTGGTCCCTGAGGTCAGTTTTGCACTATGTGAGCTGTTTTGGTGTTTTATTCAGTTCTTTCTTTAAGGGCTGCACTGTCACACGCTGCGTTTCTTTTTCTGGATTTGTGAAACTGTACATGTCACCCTCCCCGTGGATAGGCACACCTATTATTCCTACCACTTAGTCATCTGAGCTGCTAATCAAACCCAGGTTGACTAGGTTGTACTCAGAGCTATACCACTGTACCCTATCAAAGTGGCTTAAAATTACTGATAAACTCAATGGCCCTCTCTAAAAACACTGCTTTTATGCACTGCATCTTCCCTCTGTTCTTCACACATGTAAACATACTATGACATGTCAGAACTGCCATCTCTGCACTTGCCTTTACCATTCCCAAACAAAATAACCAGTTTGTCTTCTTTTCTTCGTACCTGTTTTCTTTTATATCTTATGAATTTTCTAGAAAAAGGTATCATTCTCCAAACCACTGATTTTTTTTTAATATAGTTTTCTCCACACATCTCAGTATGACTTATTGGAAGGATGAATTACTCTTATAGTCGTGCCTACCCTATTCTTACCTCAGACAATGAAGGTAACCAGACTGAAATACTGACTGTCAAAAGTTTTGAAACTACCAGGCACTGCATTCTTCTCAGCTCCCTACATCACTTCAGTTTTGGCTCTATTACCATTTAGTGATTTGGGAGTAACCTGTGCCACAGATCCATAAGGGAAAAATAGGTAACATTTTTTTCTCTACCTTTCCTATTTTTTCCAGTGTACTACAAGGTTCAACACTTGGACCCCCCCCCCACACACACACACACTCTTTAACACCTTTATAAACAGCCATCCCAAATATGTCAAACTGACAACATTCCCCACTGTGCTGATGATATTGCTTTGTTTAGACATTTCTCATCAGAATGCACCATCCCCTCTCAACTTCAAGACACTATCAACAATTACAGTTACTACATAAATCATATTAAACTGTCCAAAAGGAAAGCAACCAGGTCAATCATCAAATCAGTTCTTAATTCAGTGCTTACATTTCCCTTGGAAACTCCATCACAGAACCAGTCTCTGGATATAAATTACTGGGAGACACCACAGATCTTTTATTTATTTATTTTATTTTTTTATTTTACATTTGTTAACCGGGCTAGTCCAGCTGAATTGTATGTCCATTTTCAGTGGAGGCCCGAGGAGATAAGCTCCATTGTGAACACAGAGATACAGTAAGGACATCACAATATCACAGAAAACAATTTTTTTTTCCAGATCATATCACACATAATACAAGGAAATGATGTTATCATGCTAAGTATCAGCTAATTCTTGAGGAAAGAAAAGATTTCTTTCCAATGATTATACAGAAAATAGGAAAGGTCATTTAGAGAGTGTTATTTGAGAAAAATATATACAGAAGGATTGAGATAGAACAAAATATACAGAAGATTTGAGACAGAACATTTATGACTACTTATGAAAAATTACTTGAGATACTCACTACTTAAAAGGGCTATAGAAGAGTATACAGTATAGTGGTAAAGTAGAGGAAATCAGAGGATTAGTCAGGGTTGGAACAGGGGCATAACCAATGTATCTTAAGGTGTTTCTTGAGTCTAAAGTGGCAGCGAGGGAAGTATAGTTAGCTCTTGTGGCAGCATATTCCATTTTTTTCCAGCGGTATTGTTGAATAAGGAGTCACCTGCCAGGTTATTAGACTTGCTAGTATTAGCAAGACTTTTCCTGGAAGATCATAAGGAATTGAGATTTCTGTAAGGGGTAATAAGGTTGGAAAGTATAGGGGTGTTGTTTGGTTGGTAAAATATTTTATGAACTATGGTAAGTTGTGAAAGTATCAAAATGTTTCTTAGTTCTAACCATTCAAGTTGCTGTAGGTTCAGACAATGGTGAGTTCTATAATGGCTCCCAGTGGCAAATCTGGCTATATTGTTATAGGAGTTGGCTAGTTTGACAAGATTTGTTTTTTTAGGTTAGTGTATATGGGTGAAGCATACAGAAGAGATGAGATTAAATGGGAGTGAGCAATTTTAACTCTAGATGTTGGGGTTAAGAAAGGTTTTATTCTATATAAGGAGCCTATTTTCCTGTTTACTGTTTTAATGGTATTGTTAATATGGTTATCAAAGGTGAGATTGTTATCAGTTGTAATACCTAGCAGTTTGGTGGAAGAGTCTGGGGATATAAGGGTGCCATTAGTGGATTTTATTGAGAAATCAATGGGGGGGGACTTAGTGTTAGATGAGAAGAGCAAGAGCTTGGACTTTTTAGTGTTCATCAGGAGGCAGCATTTCAAGAACCAAGCTTATACTGTGCTAAAGACTTTCTGAGTAAGGGTTTGAAGTTCAGATGAAGTATTGGCAGTACATATGAGAGTGGAATCATCTGCATATTGTATAGTGGTTGCTTGAGGGATTACAGCATGGAGGTCATCGATGAACAAGGAGAGAAGGAGAGGACCTAGAATGGAGCCCTGAGGGACTCCAAGGGAAATGGGCAAGTGGGAGGATAACTCATTCTCTCCAGAGAACTGCTTGTTGCATATTATTAAGGTAGGATTTAAATCAGAGGATAGCCTTGTTGTCTAGAGAGAGGGATTCAAGGATCTTTATAAGCAAGGAGTGGTTAACCATATCAAAAGCTTTAGATAAATCAATAACAAGTGCTGAGTAAAGGCTATTGCTATTACGGTTACGGTTGATGGAGTCGGTGAAAGAAAGGAGAGCAGTAGTGGTGCTGTGGTAGGGCCTGAAGCCATGTTAGCAGTTTGCTAAGATATTGTGTTGGGTTAAGTGGTCCATTAGCTGGTGATGAATGCATTTTTCCATAACCTTAGCTAGGGGTGATAAGAGAGCTGTTTTCCATTTTGCCATGCCTGCCAGTGCATACTATGTGTTTTTCTCCCAGACTATGGCTAGTATCAGTACAGAGTGGTCAGTCCACTACCCCAGTTAGCAAACTAAATTAGCTGAATGACTGAATTAAGGAATGAGTAAATAAACAAACAAATACAAAGTAGTAAGAGTTACTGGGCAAAGGGAATATGTATTATACAATGTAAGTAGAAAGGATGCTTTAGCAGCCAAAACACATTTAAGGTGAATATTGAGTTTACAACTTTTTTTTTTGAACTGCATGGCACCAGACTTTTCTTTCTCACTTCTAAAGGGTCTCTATTGAGTACTTTCTTTATGTATGGAAAACACTTGAACCCAGTCAGAATATAGTTTCTGAAAATTTGAAACACTGAAAATTTTGGTGAACATTTGCATTCTAATTAAACTACTAGAGATTCCACACATTCACCAAAATCCATGAGGCTTGCCTAAAAAAAAAAAAAAAAAAAAAAGTCTGGCTTTCCATATAAAATATCACTTTTGTCAGCGGTAGACTAACCACCACCAAACATACCTCTCAACCTCTTAGTGCAAAAAATCTGGACAAAGCTTGATGAAATGGGGGACAAAGGCCCAAAATAGGGACAGATTTTAAATATTGCTCTTATACACTTAGAAAATTGTTGGAATAATAGGGTTTGTGTTAAAATACATTTTCTGAAGGATTTGAAGTCTGAAACTCAAATGTATGTCATTATTTAGAGACTTCAGTCCTCAGATCACAGTGATTTGTCAGCAAATCACAATTTTTATGAGGAACAGACCATAATTATGAGACAAAAATCTGGGCATTCTGTGAAAATCTGGGCAGTTGAGAGGTATGCCACCAAAGCAAAACACATATGTACAAACATGTTTGAAATGATAATTATTGCTCTGGGATTCAAAAAATCTTAATGTGTTGGTGAAGCCCTAGCTCAGAAGTTTTGTTCATCATGCTAAGCTTTTCTGATTCTTAGACTGCCCTACTACTAAAGTCTTCTCTTCAAGTGATCCTCAGTGTTGATGGTGGTCTTGCAGTAAGAGGTGCAGGTTAATGCAATAATGCTGGGGAGTGACTAATGCTAATTAGTCATAATGATCTGCCCCCAGACATGCCAATTATACTCTATAAGGAAAAAATATCTCCCTTATTTTTACACCTTTGGTTGTACTCCCTGTGTAGATAAATTCCGACAAGATGTGGGGTGAGGTTTGTTAGTGATGTGTAGACATCTGCATGCATGCATGCATGTCTGAAAGGACATGAATGAAGTTCCATGAAGGTGTGTGTGTGTGTGTGTGTGTGTGTGTGTGTGTGTGTGTGTGTGTGTGTGTGTGTGTGTGTGTGTGTGTATGTGTGTGTGTGTGTGTGAGTGTAGGGGGGTGCCTTTGTATGATCCATTAGGGAGAACACTAGTGCAGTCAGGTCTAACAACACTACTGTCCGAATCAGAGACATGCTGATGAGACAATAATGAAATATTTCTCATTGTGGCTACAGCTGTCTGAATCACATTTCTGTGCAATGAACTAATTGACTAGCCTGCTTTGTGCAACCGATGCAAGTGATGAGACTTTTTCTGATTCTTATGATTGGTTTATAAGTTATTCTTTAATTATACATTCATTATAGATTAGAAATGAATACATATATTCATGAAATTATCTTTTGGGTTTAGTTTGGTCTTCCATGAAATGAAGAGTTTGAAGTTGGTTTACTCAATACTTTTATGCTTGCTCATATATTTCCTGAAACAAAGGTCCAGTCTTCCCCAGAAAAAATTGTCTCACCATTTGAGAACCACTGAAGTAGAATCTTATGTAGGACTTCTTTGAGAAGAACTATAACCCCTGAGCTTTGAGAGGTAGCTACAAAGTTCATATAGAAACCATGGAAAATCCTTAATTCCCACCAGAAGACAATTTAAGTACAAGGTCAGAGCATAGAATACATTTTGGAGTTACAGTTCTAGGCAGGCTAAATTCCAGAACTAACCATTTTAACTCATTCAAGCCTAAAACACGTTTTTAGTATACCACCAGTTAGCATCCATACCTCCTTATGGCATCCAGACCATTTTTTGCACCCATCTTCTTTATCAAAGCAATTTGTCAGCTAATAATAGACAGTATTGTAAAGGGCACAGGCTTATTAAAAATGTCACTGTGATTGTTAATGTATAATGTTTTGTAAGGCAGAAATTAATCAATGTTTGCCACCTAGCATTCATATTTTCATATTTATGTTCATATTTCCAAATATGAGAGACCTACATTCTATTGAAGGGTATATTTTGAAAAGCCATGCTGGGAGATTAATTGTCAATGTCCATTTACATTGTACTATACTGGAGACATTGCTAGTTTTTTTGTTAAAATTTATGATAACCAATATTAACGTATGTGCTTAATACTTAAGAAAAAGTGACTTATAAACTAGTACATGGTATCAGATAAAACCTTAGATGTTAAAGATAACTGACACTGATATTTGCACTGTAAGTTGCACATTTTGAGAGATACTCATTGGTATATATATTGATAATTAAGCAATTATGCATATGTTTTCACGATTCTGTAAGTAAACATGCACTCCGAGAGGAAGTTCTAGCTGCCATCTGAAAGCTTGTGTCTGGTTAACAAAAGTGGTTTTACAATACATGTCTAGATTGCACTGTTTCCAAGATATGGCATATTATTTGTGAAAGTTAAGCAAAAAATATAATTCTGTGCTTGTCTGCATTATAATGTAGTATTTAACGAAAAACTATGAATATACCAAGTATTATCACTTTAAAGAATACTTACTGAAACAATTGCAACTTGCACCATTTTAATAGCTTTCATTCTTCACAAAATATTTAAACATGTTTATTTTATGTTTTTAAGTTGATTTTTTGGAAAATACTCTGGAATATAAGGATGTATGTCAGCTGCTAGAGATGTGACATTCCACAGCTCATAAGTGCTAATGAGTTAATACTGAAAGTTGTAGTATAGGGGGATGGCTGCTTCTTTTCTCCAACTGTTCAGCACTAAAGAAAGATATTAGAGCATTTGAAAAGATAATTAACATTTTTTTTAGGAAAAGGAAGGGAAAGCAATATTCTGTCATAAACATCTGTTTTTGTATTTTTTTAGTCTTGCAGAAAATGCATTTCTAATTTAGAAAAGAATGAAGATGCTACCTGTGAGATATCAGCTAAGCAAAATAAATTGGTGGAATGAAAACACTGTTCGCTTGTCAACTCAAACTTTAGCATTTAAAGTCCTTGAAAAGCATATCTTGCAGAAGTGACGCAGTTAGTCTTGCATTCAGAAACAGAGTGGTATTGCTTCAAAGTAATTCAAACTGAAAAACTAGTCAAAAGAACAGCAAAAGCCATTTCTAGCCTTTCCTCAAGTAGCTTACCTTACTCCTCTTAAGAGAGTATCCCAAACTGAAAATACCCTGCTATTCTTGTTTTTTTTTAAACTAGAGAGATCATCCATTTTATATATTCTATGTTCTTTAAAAACAGTGATAACTTTACTTGAAATTTTATCTCTGTCCAAACTGAATTCTTTCTCCCAGTGAGATTAACAGAATGCTGTAAAATACACTTCACTGGATGCAGTGACAATGCAACTTAAAGAATGGCCAACCTGTTGATCAGCACCCGGATTGGAGAATGAACGTTCTCCAGTAGGTTGTTAATATACAGGCAGTAACCACTGAAAAACAAGTCTGCTGAATCACAGCAGGATATCAAGCTGCCTTGGAACTCAGACTGAAAAAGCCTAATGGTTGCCATTATTTTATACTCTTTAAGCAGCGCTTTTGCTGATTATCAAATGTAAAATAGATAAAAAAAGAAAATAAAAGAAAAAAGTGTGTACGCATTTATGACGGTGTGTGAGCGTATGCATGCATGTGAGTGAGAGCGAGGTGTGTGTGAGTGTGAGTGATGAGAGAGTGAAGAGCACAGCAGCAGCAGACAGCAGCAGCAATTAACAGGTTTATGTCGAATCTTTGCTCAAGATATCTGGCTAAAGCCTAAAATAAAGAGGGAAGAAAGGCTGAAAGTGAGAACGCATTTTAAATATTGCTGTTATAAAATCATGAAGTTGCTTGAATAATAGGATTTGTGTTAGCATGCATTTTCTGAAGTGTGAGTGTGTGTGTGTGTGTGTGTGTGTGTGTGTGTGTGTGTGTGTGTGTGTGTGTGTGTGTGTGTGTGTGTGCGTGTGTGCGTGTGTGCGCGCGCGTGTGTGTGTGTGTGTGTGTGTGTGTGTGTGTGTGTGTGTGAGACAGTGAGATTGATCAACCAGTGGCAGCAGATAGGAGGTCTGGGGACTTCTGGATCCCTTAGCTCAAGATAACTGGATAATGCCTGAAATAAATGGGAAACAAAGGCTCAAAAATAGTAACTGATTTTAAAGACTGTTCCTATAAAATTACAAAGTTGCTTAAATAACAGGATTTCTGTTAGCATGAATTTTCTGAAGGAAACAAAGTCTGAAAGTAAAATCTATATCAATATTTGATAACTTTAGTCCCAAACCACACATTTTAGGAATAATAGACTAAAAAATAAAATAAATATAGGTTCATAGTTTCATAGGTAGGTACTAGGCTATCGGCCCGAGGGCCTACGTAAGCCTAGCCAACAAGGTTCCCTGGCTTACGCCACCCAAGAAAGTTATTTTCCTGTGCCACTGTCGAGCAGAGACATATAAGTGATCCCCGGGCTGTATTTCCTATTTCCCATCCACTCGTCAAGATTTTTCTTGAAGAGTGCTAATGAAGGACTTTATTTGACATAGATATCTAGATATTTAAAAAAAAAATGTTATATGCAGGGTGCAAAATATTTCCTCTAACACCATTTACATATAGTACAGCAACTTTGAAACATTAGGCTGAGGAACTATTCTATATCTAAAATATATACAAATACAGTAATAAAAAATCAATAATAAGTAAGTATAACACAACAATTTTACAGACAGACCATTCTCTAAGCACAAAACTGCCCTACAGGCTATGTGGTATTGTGGAAATAATTCCCGTCTAGGAGTGTAGAGGCCCTCAGAACACCCTGGGTGGGCATTATTTTCACATTATACAACTCCCCCCCATTAATATTCAAAAACGTGCACGCTGATTGGTCAGCATGCATGTTGTAAATCAGAGTTATAGTAATGGAAAAAGGTCTGGTCGCCCAGACTTTTTCCATTACTATAACTCATTTTTTCTCACTGTTTCGCTATGTTAAATGAGTTTAACATAGCGAGACAGCTTTAAAAAAATCAACAGAGATTCTCCGTTGCTTTTTTAAAGCTGTCTTGCTATGTTAAACCCATTTAACATAGCGAGACAGTTTGTAAAAAGCAATGGAGATCTTGCTTTCTCCATTGCTTTTGCCCACATTTCTGATGTACTGCGTAGGTATATGCATGCACAGTACATCAGAACCGCTGCAGAATACCAGACAGCTGCGGAAAGGCAGCAAGGAGGCATTATACAATGCCATTATTTAAGAAAAGTAATTATTTTTTTTCTTAAATAATGTCATTGTATAATAGTAATAACCCACTTCTGGGTGTGGGTAATGGTGGATTTACCCATGGTTGGCTTTGTTTGGCCACTCGGGCTTTGACCTCGTGACCAAACCATGCCAACCGTGGGTAAATCCAGCATTACCCACACCCAGGTGTGGGTTATTGCTATAATAACACACACTCTGTTGGACATTATTTCTTGCTTAATATATTGTAACAGCCACCTCTGTTTCCAGCTGACAACTTGCATTAAAACACTTTTCCACTTTAACTTTACTTTTCCATTGCCTTTCCCATTACATTTAGTAAGTAAATTGCAGTATTTCACTATCAAAATTCCTTGCTCATTCTTGAATCTTCCAAATAGTATTCTAGTTCTCATTATTAAGATTAATACTACAGTCCTTGGATTAAATGCATCAGACTTTTTTTTAATCTTAAGAAACTGCTGTGCCTGTTATGGAAAACAAAGTGTGTGCTGGGTATGCAGCTAAACAAACTTTATTAAATGGTCAGAACTTAAATGCAGAATCTTATTAGAAAATACACATTTTCCAAAAGGGTATTAATGTATGAGTGGAACCTGACAGCTGTGTGGCATATCATGGTTGAATACTTAGCTGTCATAAAGCATAGAAAAAAAAACACAATCTTAGATATGCTTAATAAATGCAACTGCTCAGTGAACATCAGTTAAAGAATAAATTAAATAAACAAAAAAAAAAAGGAAAACAGCAAATGCAACCATAGCAGCTGTTACAAGGAGCTGCTGTTTTACTTTCCTCTTGATATCTGCAACAATTATAAAGTCACGTTTGGAGACTATGGGAAATAAGAAAATAAGAAAAAAAAAGTAATCCAGTTACCTTCTTTAGAAGGACATTAGTAGTTTTGTGTGTGTGAGGGTGTTTGCACAACTACAAATGAGTACATACATATGTGTGTAAGGAGAGTTTGCAAAGCACTGTTTTCTTTTATTCCTTTGATTACAGTAAGATATTTATTTGTACACACTCAGGAATGTGACTATAACTGACAGTCAGGCACACGTGTGTGTGTCTGTGTGTGTGTGTGTGTGTGTGTGTGTGTGTGTGTGTGTGTGTGTGTGTGTGTGTGTGTGTCTGAGTCTCTGCAGCTGTGTATATGACTAACTCTGTGTGTCTGAGTTTCTGTATATGTTTGAGAAACTGTCTCTCTTCCTCTGCATCTGTGTCTGCATACATGTAACTGTGTGTGTGTGTGTGTGTGTGTGTGTGTGTGTGTGTTTGCGTGTGTGTGTGTGTGTATGTGTGCGTGTGCATGTGACTAT
Organism: Protopterus annectens; assembly: GCF_019279795.1. Lineage (NCBI taxonomy): Eukaryota > Metazoa > Chordata > Ceratodontiformes > Protopteridae > Protopterus > Protopterus annectens. The sequence continues at coordinate 1,524,831,408 of NC_056741.1, read as the reverse complement.
ATTATTAAATACTTACATGATGTATATTTTGGATGCAAAATACATCCTGCAGCAACTATTGCATATCCTACTTAAACTTTTAAACATTAGGTGCAGGAACTATTTTGCATGATAATAATAATATTAATAATAATATGAATAATAATAATAAGAAGAAAAATAAGAATAAAAACAGATACAAAGACACTTAACAACACATTTTCTAAGTGCAATATTGTCATATAGGAGTGGGCATTACAGCAAAATAACAGACCCTCCAGGGATGTGGATGTCCACTGCTTGTGACATTCATTGGGTCTCACAACACTACTTGCAGTCTAGTTCCTTGTAATGCATACCCTGTTGGACATTATTGCTTGGTTAGACTAAGCAAACTCCCATTCCAGTTATGTGTTCCTATAACTTTCATATGTATATATATATATATATATATATATATATATATATAGTTATAGGGAAGCATGTTTGTGTGGCATGGTGTGGAGCACAGCAATGCTAAGCAGTACCCATGGATAACATAGCAGACACCCGCCAGACATCTAAAAATAGAAACCAGATGTATTTATTTATTTATTTACAAATGTCTGTAAGTGTAACTGAACATGTTTGCATGGCACAGTGCTGTGCTCAGCACTGCTTATAGGTAGCTCAGTGATATATGTGAAGGTATACGAGATGTCTTAATATCCATGCAGTTTAATGGGTAGAGTTACGGCTCCATGTGGAGTGGGTCCAGGGTGTGAATACATATAAGGGAAAATATGTATTCAATTTTAATAGACATATCATGTAGACTATTTTAAAATGTGGTCTTGCTGCTCTCTGCTAAGCTCTGCTCAACTGTGCTTAGACCTGCTAAGCACTGCATCAACATCATAACAGCTGCCAATGTTTGTGCACTGCTTGGCTCTGGGTGGATGATTTGCACACTGCCAAGCTCTTCTAAGAGTATGGTTCTGCGAGTTTTCTTGCTTCTCAGCTAAGCTGTGCTGGTTTGCACTGTGCTAAGCAATGCAGCACTTTTTTGAATGTTGCCCATTGATGTGTAAGGGTGGGAAAATAGCCTATATTAAGCCGAATAGGAAGGAATACAGCAGAATCCATTGTACTTGTTTCTCCAGCATCATGGCTGGACTCCTAGTTAAAAATCATGATGACCGGCTTCTGCAAAATTTTCCAGGGCTTGGAGTGTAAGGCAGAAGCCTGGGACCGGTTGGCCAGAGAACTCCCCAGTGTTACTAGTATCCCTGCCACCATCATGACGACCTTAAACGATGAAAGAGGGGACTCTTGGACATCTGGGTCCAAGAAGCTTGGGCAGGGAATGCCTCATAAGTATGTAAGTAATTTTCCTCTGTTTTAACAATATGTAATTTGAATGTCTGCAAAGCTGGTATGCATATTGGTGTGCTTCTCTCCTAACAGCTGCAACTGAGAGGGCTCACAATGTTGATTCACATGCTGGGTGCTTGGCCAGGTTGCCCTGTGAGTGTGGTGAGTACAGATGTATTATGCTAACTGTAGTGAAATAAGCAAGAAAGAGTAAAGCATTAACTGCATTAAAGTATATACAATAACGTTTGTAGAGCCATAAATGTGGAATTATAGCTGTATTGCAAGAAATGAATAATGCCTATTGTAGTGCAATAAAAACATGAAACAATACCAGTAATTGCATTAAAGTATATACAATAAAGTCTGTAGTGCAATAAATGTGGAATTAGAGCTGTATTGCAAGAAATTAATAATGCCTACTGTAGTGCAATAAAAACATGAAACAATACCAATAACACCAAGGAAAATAGCATACATGAGGATTGTCTTGTTGCAACCATTGCAGTAGAGCTGTATGCATTCAGGCTGTAAGGTAAGGTGCTTTAGTCAAATATAACACTGTCATAGCTGTAGAATGCAAATCCAATGGATGCTAATTGTATTGGTTAATTCATATAGTATTGTTCAAGGCTGTCTCTAGGCAAATATTTTTCACATAATGCTCTGTCATCCTCAGACATCAGGTAATAAAGGTATATGGGTGAGGTATCCCACTCCATGAGCTCATATTGTTTGTTGACTTCACAAATATTTCAGGCCGCTAACAATACATTCTGTACACCACTATTGTTTATACTGATATACAGCTTACCTACTATCTGTGTTATGCTTGTATTTCATGCATGTATGTTCTACTTTAACTGCAGTCTAGTACAACACTGTAGTAGTACTACCAGGTCATGTATTGGTTCCAGGTGTTCTCTTAAGAAAATATCAATCAGTCAATAATTAGCAGTGACTCAGTAGCTCAGTTTGTTAAACACTCTGTATATAGTACATTTTGCCGCACAGAGTCCAGCATTCAAATCCATTGCTATGTAACACTATATATTATAGCAAAAGTCACTTAATGCTTACAAATTCTCTCTCCACAGAAGCTACAGGTAAATGGGTGAGATAGCCCATATTATGAGTTAATAATTGTGTGTTTAGATGTCACAAACTGTTACAATCATTAGCAAGACTGTGTTCATCTGCAAGGTTCAGTCAGAAATAAAATCTGTAATCTCAGTATGGCTGTATGCCTGGAGTGTCTGTTATCCTGCACAATGTCCTCCACAGTCACTGCTATTGAGTTCTATTCCCATGCCTGCCAACCAAGGCATGACAGCTGTTTTGTGTCTGTACTGTACAAATACCTGTCTCTCAAGTGTCATGAATACACATTATGTAATTAATAGCATGTAATCTATCATAGGATTACCAAGGAAATGATTACATAGATTGCAAAGTATCACCAAATCAGCCCACAGAACACCTTGGTTGTTATATAGGTCCACCTGATGTGCAAGCGTTCTGTGTAGTTGTGTACCCCCTGTTGATACTGCTTGGCCCATAGTATCCCATGCAAATAACTTGATAGGTATGTTTGTGCTACATCAGGTATAGAAGACCTGTAGACACTGTACACATTAAATGCAGACCCATAGAGTAGATAGTATTGTAATCAAAGAAATATCCAGGAATGTTATTAATGGACTGTTTTGCTCTCTCTCTCTTTAGCCACCCCTAATCTTCATTTATTTCTTATTGCTATTCATTGGTTATGATTTACTATTAACATATGTTGTTACAATAACTATATTTTGGGACGTGTTTTATTATTGTTTTGCTTTATAATGGTTGCATATTGACATATCTTGCTACATTAACGATTTTATTGGCATTATGCAGTAACTGCTATTGGCATGCTGTTAACATACTGACTGTTCTGTTATTTATTGTTGTGTTTCACATAATATGCATTGATATGTAATTGGGTTATGTCCAATGTTCTGCCATGCTGTTATTACTAACAATGGTTTGTTCACAACTAACCTATACTTATTGCTCTATCTCCATTACTACAGCACATCTGGGTAGGCCAGTTCTGGATGGTCCACCTACCTTGCCTCAACCGGCAGTGGCACTGAGTTCTAGGGGAAAGGCCAAGCCCAGCCTCCTCCTGAGAGTGGTGGCGGTATGGGGACATTGTCACCCAGGTTGAATTGCCAGTCGTGGTGCACAGCATTTTTCATCAGAGCTATGAATGCCACCTGTGCTGGATTGAGAGCATGCTGGGCAACCTGGTGGAGCAGCCTCACCCCGGTACCCAGCCTCCAGCAAAGCTACCCTTGGGGCAGTGAAGGTGCAAAGTCAATTTTCCCATGGGTGGGGACATGAGTCATGCTGCTGCTGTCTGGAGGCACGTGACTTGGATTCCACAACACCCCCCCATCCAAGGTATTCACCCCCCTCATGTGTCATATACTTCCACTGTCTGCTGTCTCATCTGTCTTGTCTGTCAGCAAATGCATCCTCTCCTACCTAACTTATCTCCCCTCATGTACCTAAGTCCCTTCCCCAACATTCCACTCTCACCTTAATAAAAAAGGACACCTGACCCAAAAAAATAAATACCTCCCCATATATAGCTCTCCATTTCACACACATGTCCACTGGACACAAGTAATTTTGTCCAATTGGCTTGACAATGCAGTTATGTAGTCCTAACCCCCTCTCTCTGGGATTTGAGAGCTCAAATTTATCTACAAAATCTGTCAAAGTGCACAGCTGCTGCTGTACAAGAAATGGATAGCTGTGGTTCTTTCCTACACCCTTCCTGCACATTCCTACCTGCCTTTCATTATGTTTATTCCCCTGCTTGCCTCCATTTCATCACTTTCCTATCACCCCTTTTTTCTTTTCTTTATATTTTCTTAGTGCAGAACTGAGTGGCTTGCCACATCACACAGCTTCACTTAGCTCAGCTAAATAGAGCTCTAATGAGTATATGTGTTTATAATATTGTAAGTCACATGTACAAAATAAACACCGCTGCCATATTTCGACCCCAAGCCCATCACAACTTCAGCACACTGTATTAAACCACCATGCCATGCAGATCTCAATTAAAACAGGTGTTCACATCAAAGCATAGTGATTGCCACATACAGCCAGTAGGCGTGTCTCAGCAGAGCTGCACACCACGCCTCACCACGCAAACTGGAATTAAAAATTAATGGGAAAAATTGGAGTGTTCCTTGGACTCTGGTGCAATAATACACCACTTGACAGTCAAAGATATAAAATGGATATGTCAGGCCTGTGATAGCAGGTAAATGTGCCCTTGTATCAGCAAGACATAGAAAGACACCAGCTAAGCCATGAGTGGCAAAGACTATGTTCAACTTGACAACATGACCACTTTCAGGTCCAAGCCATTCATCAGATAACAAAACACTAAAACAACTCATTTTTAAACAAGTATTAACCAATCACAGTTCAACATTCAATACTGCACCATGCTTCTTTTCAGGGCTGGTTTTAAATATACCATTTCATTAAGTCCAGGGGCTCTATCAACTGCTAGTTCAATAATCCATTTCATTTCACTGAACTCTGTATGATTAACCATATCCCCTACCGTAATATGATTATACACAATTTGTAAAACCATAAACCTAAAATTTGTATCAGAATTCTTATAAATGTGTTGATAAATGGATTGTGCTCATTTTTTAACCTAATGGATGACATATGACTAAGAATCCTATCCTTTAACATACAGTTTGTCTTTCCTATATAAAATGAGGTGCAATGTTGACATTTAGCTAGATACATCACATTTTGTGTTCTACAATCTGCATAGCCATTAAAATATTATTTACCTGTTCTAGGGTGTATAAAGTGTTTACTTTTAACAATATATGGGCATGCTTTACAATGTCTACATTTAAAAGTCCCTTCACACTGAGATATCTGGGTCCCATTACATTCATGGCAAACTAAATCGTTTAAGTTCTTATTCCTCCTCAATCCAAAGATGGACTATTCCTTACTATGCTGCCTATCTTCTCATCAGTTTGCAATACTCTCATTTCATTTTATCTCACATGCTCCCCTTCTGTTGCTACTGTAAGTTAGCATCACCCAAATATCATCACTCCTATTACTGAGTGTACCATTATTCCTGGTTTCAAGGTTCCCTTGCTGCCTTTGAGCAGAAAACTAGGGTCTTGCTCTACCACTTCTATTCTGCTTACTACTATTTATTACTCCATTGACCTTATGTTTGCCATAACCCCTCTTGCATAGATTATCTTCTAAATTCATGACCTTCCATTCAAACTGTGCATCATCTGTGCATATCCTGGAGATTCTATCAACCTGGTCCCTCACCAAACTATTAAAAGTATATTTAGAGTGCATACTGTTAAAGACAAATAGGCTATTCTTCCAACAGGTCTTCTTGAACAGGTATGTATACTGCCGCCACTGTCCCTAGTTAATCACACATCCAAATAATCTATTTGTTGCCTAGATGAATTAATGGTAAATCTGAGAAAATTAGTACTGGATTCCAAGTGACCAACAAATTGTTCCATTTCAGGAGAATCACCTCTCCATAAAAGGAAAATGTCATCCACAAACCTTACATAAAAGTACAAATAAATCCTTCCAATTATGATCAGAATTAAAAACCACTGTATGTTCCCAATGTGCCAGAACTATGTTTATATATGTGTTAGCACAGGGTCTGCCCATTGCAATCCCCTCTTTCTGATGATAAAAATTGTTCTGGTACATAAAAACATTATTTTCTAATGTCAGCCTAAGTAATTCACATGTTAACTTTCTCTTACTAACATCATATGCATTTATGCTAGACAAAATAGCATCAATGGTGCTCAAGCCATATTCATTACCTATAACTATGAATAAGTCCTTGATGTCTAATGTAACCACTGTATAATACATACATTCCACATTAAGTACTCATACAGTAATGTTAAAAAAATGTCACTGTGGTGGCATGTCATTGGCTAATGATAGTGCAATTCAGGTGTTTTGGCTGCAGTTACTATATCAGAGCCACAGACTGGTGCAGAGGCAATTGCCTGCTTATGAGCAGTACGTTAAAAAGGCAAGCAGCTGGTTATGGGGAACACATCTGTATAAGACTAACCTCACACAGACAGTATTTTTTCAAAAGATTACTGGAAGCAAAGTACAACACAGGAGTATTGCACTCAACCAGGTATGTAATTGATTTCTCCATATAACAGGATGCAGATGGGAGGATGGAGGTGTGGAGAATAGGGATTACAGCAGTAAGCCTATCTTAGATCTACAGTAATAACATCTCATTGATACTCAGCTGTCATAAACCTACAGGCGTTCCTCTCAAATGTCCCTGATTTCCACTCCCATCTTTGCTCTGTCCCCTTATTCCCTCCTACAATGGGTTTCTGTTGTAGGGAAGCCAGTGAATTATACATAACACATAGTGACAATAACTGAGGGTGTATACTCCTGTAACATCAGGCGATGTACACAAATTCACCCGCTCTCATTCTGTCAATGTCTGACATAAATAGTTTTAACAGTTTAAAAGTATCCCTGATGCACTTTGGCTAAGTACATGATCCTGTTTACATTCATCCCTGTCTGTTTGAGAGCTGTGCCCAACACAGCTGTCAACCTGTTACAGAAAGATATTTGAACAAAGTCATGATTAATGGAGGAATAAAGGCAGTAAATTAGGTACACTGGAGCTATTGCCTGTACAAAGTAAGAAAGTTAATAGAATAACAAATATTACAGTAGCATAACTGTGTTCTGCAGGGTATGCCATCTTAAACTCAGATGTCTATCTTTATTTTCTGACATCAACCATCAATGCTTGGTTATTGTGGAACACTGGTGTTGCTGGACTGTTCCCATATAGTGGTTGTAATAGCACACTGCTATTTGTCTGGCAGTGGCTGTATGACATATTAGTGGGTGTTTGCCCATAAGGGAACACACCACAGTAGACTGCAATGTTTGGTGTAGAAACATACAGCAGAATCTGTCACAGCACACAGGGACATACCCCAGTATTGCTACTATTTTGGTGGTATCCACATACATGGTGGATAGACTGCAACAGCACCATCAGATCTTGTTGTCCAAAGGGAGGCATAATCATGAATTGCAAGCAGCATTGTCAGCAGACCTTGTGCTTGATATCAATCACATTGGTCAACAGGAGAAGACCTATGAGAAGGTTAGACACTGGGCCACAGACATACTGAATGCTGCATGACGATGGGCAGCTGATGTTGCCAGGGATCGTGCCATGACCAGTGGAAGGTCTGTGACAGAACAACCACTCTAGGCCACAGAGGTGTTCCTGGTGAACCTTGGAACACAAGACAGCTCCCAGGCATCCATCAAACCATAGACCATGGAGCTGGGTGTCACAGTGTCCACAGCAGAGGAGCATCAATGTGAGTGTAACCTGTTCACCAGTGTAATACTGTTTCAGTCATTGTGGCAGGCTGTACATACGTGTACATGGGTGTCAGATATATCTGCATTAGGGGAGGAGTTGTTGAGGTTTACGCTCAGTTGTGTACAAATACTCAGAATGTCATAAATACAGCCAGTACCACAGTAGCTACTGTACATGTGGATATATGCACATATTACATTGTAGTGCTGCAACATTTGGTGGTGCTGACAATAGCTTCCCCTCACGTTTTTACAGGTACATTACATGTGGCCCAAGACCGTAGTCCTGTACCTGGTAAGTGTGATACTGTTTTTTTATGGATCATATATACCTTATGAAAGTTAAGGGCTGCCATATTGACCTATGTTCAAATGTTGTGTTTAGCTAGAGTAGTATATTTGCATGTTTCAATCTGGAACAGTTAACTATGATTCATAGACTGGGTAATCACAGGTGTGCATGTGAATAACAAACAATGCATTTGTACTTATAGTTATGAGCGGCCACACAGCCTGGTATACATGAGGCAATTACTCCAAGATGCCTGTTCAAACACAAAAGGGAGATGGTACATACCTGAGACAGTGACACTAGTACTGGCATATCATTCTCAAGATAGGTAAACTGGGTATTATGTGTATTTCTATCACATATGCTATCATATTACATACCTTACAGGCAGATTGTACTTGCAATTTTAATTGGGTGTGGCTGAAGTGCATGTTATAAAGGGCATGAGTTGTCTGTGTATGTTATAAGGTTGTCTGTTGTGCATGGGAGCAGAGATGATAAGATGTGATACTTGAAATGCAGTTGTGGATCCTCATTTGTATGAGTCTATGTGGATTACCATACATTAAAGTGCAGGTAGTAATGTATTGCTTTTGTCTTGGTTTTCACAGGTAACCAGGGGGTTATAGTCTGTCACCCTCAAAACCTGATGTCAGTGTCTTACCGGAATCTGATGATGATGATGGTGGCCATAGTGAGTCACAGCTGGGGTTGTTGGGGGCTGAATATGTCCTAGATGTTGACATCCCTCTTCTGCCCCCATTGCCACTGCACACAGTCAGTATACACACACAAATCCAGTCCCCAGAGGCCACACACATTGGACAGTCAGAGGGTGGCGACACTGAATAGGACAGTGTGGCAACTATGGCATCAGTGAGTGCAGACACTGGCCATAGCCAGAGAGCTGTCAAGGTCCCACACAGGTGGATTGTCAGAGGTGCTCATAAGAGGACTGCTGTCCATCCATCACCTGTTGCAGGTGTCACATCACGGGTCACTCTGCACATGTTTTAGGCCATCATGGAGGCACAGGGACATTCTGAATGCAACACCAGATGGATGCTTAGGTTTATGGATGCATTACAGTCTGACATCAGTGACTGCCTCCACTGCATTGGGGACACCCTGGATTGGTTCACTGATGCAATGAACAGACAGTGGGTTGAGACAGTGACTGTCTTGGAAGCACATTGTCTGTGATGAAACATCTTGTTGGAGTTGAACATTGAACACGTGGATATAGGTCAGCATCACCATCTGCTGAGTGCCCACATGGCCATGCACAGACACACTCATATAGTGGCATTACCATCAGTGCTTCAGAGAGAAGTGTGCTGTCCACACCATGACATGGCTGGCCATGGGCACATGGTCCTGGGCAGTCCTGTGCAGGAGACATCCCCAGCAGACAGCAGTCACTGTGAGTTACTAGCACCACGTCTAACCTTAGGCATGCTGGTGCCACTGCTAGTCCTGGCAGAGCAAGTTCCCATGTTCATGGCCAGAGATGGTGAACTGTCTACCATGTACAGTCCACAGCTGTCCAATATACACACGTGTAGGGCTAACACTAGGTTGGCTGTGTACACACACACACACACTCAAACACCACTTTCACATGCAGGTCACCATATACAGTTCACAGCTGTCCAACATACACACATGTAGGGCTAACACTAGGTTGACTGTGTGCACACACACACTCAAACACCACTGTCACATGCAGGTCACCAACAAACACACATGACACCTTTCCATGGCTCATCTTACCCGCACACCTTCCTGACTCACACACATGCTGTCAACTGTGTGGCATAGCCTAGGATTCCAGCACCCCCACACCACACCCTGTGCATGTGATGATACCTGTGCCACATCCCTGCTATCCATGCCATCAATGCAGGTAAATGCTACTATGTGTCTGATGCACAGGGTGTCTACATTACTTGACATGTACATGCATAGTGCAGTATTATTTTACCATGCTACTTGTTGTGGGCCACAACAGGTACTGTATGCTGGCATGTGTCATGACTACACATCATAATTTGTGTATCTTTGTTGCATGACTTTGGACCGGCAGTAGTGTTATAGAATGACAGGTGTGTGACAGACCTGTGCATATTTCTGTTCCAGGAGTCTGAGGGGATAAACTGCAGACACATGGCGGCAATACAGGTGCACAAGATGGCATGGCAGCATAGCAGAAATATGATGTCAGAAAGTTACGGAAGTATACATGCATTGCTCCCTAGGTGCATATGTGTATAACAGTTTATCAGGGGCAATGGGTGTAGTCACCATAATCATGCATTCATGCTTTTTAATAAGGTCTGCTACCCTTGCTACATGTCACCTGGGTTTTCTGAACTTACATATCTAGAAGGTATGGTGATGGAGTTGACACATCTACAAATATCCTGTGTCTGGGTCAGACAGGTGGTGGACATCAGTTATGATTATGTAAAGGAGGGCAATTTAGGGACAGCAGCTAGTTACAGGGCCATAAAATGCATAACTATTGCATGGAGGTAGCACATATGGGCATGTCCATAGTACTGCAAGGGGATATACCTACACACACAGAGTCAGTTAATGTAAGATTAGAACCCCTATCTACCTGTTATTACACAATATAGCTCACAGTATTTATCATACATGTCACAAAATTATCTGGTATTAGATTGTCTGACAGCACCCTTAAGGTGGATGACATCAGCAGGCCTTCTAAAGGAGGACAATGTAGAGGCCAGCAGGAAGTCACAGGGTCATAAAATGCATAATCATTGCACAGAGATAGCCCAGATGGACACGTCCATAGTGCTGCAAGGGATACATTTACACACACACACACACACACACACACACACACACACACACACACACACACACAGTTGGCTGACATGAGATTAGCACCTCTTCCTATCTATTATTACACACTACAGCTCACAGTACTTATTGCATGCACCACCGAGTTTATCTGATATTACATTGCCTGCCAGCAATCTTAAGGTGGATGACAACAGCAGCCCTTGTAGAAGAGGGGGATGTAGAGGCCAGCAGGTAGTAACAGGGCCATAAAATGCATAGCCATTGCACAGAGATAGCTCATATGGACATG
>NC_056741.1:1524805180-1524817680 GCF_019279795.1 Protopterus annectens | reverse complement strand
ATATATATATATATATATATATATATATATATATATATATATATATATATATATATATATATATATATATATATATATAATGATATCATATGTATATGTGGTACATACTGATAGATACACTAATCATGTGTGAGCGGGATAGGGACAGACAGATATGTATATCTAGATGTCTGTATGTAAAGGCATATTTCCACATAGCACGTCTTTGTGAGAAAGAGGCAACAGACTAGTTCTCAAGTTAGCTAAGTGTAGAAGCATGCCCAGTGGGACTGTCAGTACTTACAAGGTGATTCCGGGCCACAGCTACCTGTACTCTCATCTGGGATTTTGTGTGTTGTAGACATTGGCTGCTGCACCTGTTTCAGCAGTACAGCACTTCCCTGAAATTGTGCAGGGCATTCCCCAGCTGTGTGCTTTACTTAATATGTGACTGGGGTACATAATGTAACACAACACACAGGGTGACATTCTGCATGTCTCTCACTGTACATGTTTTTACAGAATGTCTTGCATTTCGCCCCATATTTCTGGTCTGTTCCTCATACATTTGTGGTGTTCATGTATAATATTGTATAATGCAGTCAATGAATTCTACTAACTACTGACACATTTAAGTAATGGCCTTTACATCCTGCAGCTATTCTGTTCTGTTGCAACCTGCAGTTATGCTAGTCACGTCCTAGGTTCATCAGAGCATGTGCAATGTCTGTCTGTAGTTTGGTGCCCCCCCCATTCTCTCTGACTTTGTCCAGCTGTCTTGCAGTAACAGATTGAGGGGTATGACAGTCTGTGAAAATACCACCATATGAGTGCCTCACATGCAAAAGATGTGGATGCTGCCAGATTCAAACCATCACCCATGCTAACTTCCCTAACCCAGTGAGCTACACCATCCACCAAGTAAAGAAGTGTCTTTGCTCACACAATCAACAGCATACAGACATACATTGTCACCATGCGTTATGTGACACATACGATGTGTGGCCAGGTTCTATGTCTCAGGCCTGGAATTGGATGGTCTGCTGATATATCATTGCAGACTAACTGTTACAGCAGTTGCACAGGAACACTGGTTTGTTGGGGGTGGGGGATGAACAGCACATGATCTTCTGGCATAGACAGTAGTGCAAATATCATGGGTCCCCACTGTTTAACATCCCCTTTGACTGCTGTAGTGAATATTCCAACCATGAGGCCTAGTGAATGTTATGGAATACATACTACTGGACAGGGTATATGTAGTCCCTTGTGGATGTTACTTCTCTACATATAGCCCACTATATTCCCTTGCATACTTGCAGTATGTCCATACCTACGATAGCATATTATAGTACTCCTTACAAGTGATGTGTAGGTGAGTAACTTACCTTGTGAATGCAGCAGTTGACAGAACTGTAGCTCAGGGATGACTCTGTCTGATGCATGCAGTACACAGCTAATAAATGGTTAAGTACAGGTTGTGTGGGTTGCCTGGCATCATTTTTACTATATTTATGTTCGTTGGAGTAAGGTGTCAGTCCCTAATGCCCTAGGTTGTCAGTGCATGTGCTATGCGTTGTCTACTGGTCAAGGACACGGCATACTGGGCATGCCTTCTTCTGCCTACAGGCCTGTGGGTGTGGCTATGGGGACCTAGGGACTGGTGCGGAGCTGTGTATCCCTTCCCCTTGCTGATTCTGCTACAGCTTTTTCCACAGGATCATATTAGGTAGCATGGCACTTACTGTGAAAATCTGTGCACATGTGGCTGGAGAGGACAGCAAGGCTCCATCAGATATATTGAGGCACTAGAACACATGCTCTATGATATTCCTAGTTTGTGTGTGTGTTCCTCGTTACGGTGTTCTTCCGTGGGTGTGTGTGCATTTCTGATGGGTGTCATCATCCACACTTCCAGTGCATAGCCAGCATCCCCAAGTAAATGGCAGTGTGAGATGTCCCCCCTACCAAACATTTGGTACAGCTGTGATGAATGCCAGATATGGGAGTTGTGATAACTTCCACGGCTGCCAGCACACACATTCATGATAATTCCCTGGGCATTGTACACAACGTGGCAGTTGATGGAGTGATAGCCTTTGCGGTTGATGTAGATTCTACCCTCTTCACTGGGTAGTGCCTTGATGTATATATATATATATGAGTTCAGTCTATGGCAACCAGTACTTCAGGGTAGTGTGTTATACAGTAGAAGTGTTGCATACTGCTGGCCCTCTCCTCATGGGTGTGGTGAAAATAAATGTGCTCACTGGCATGTGGTAGCATGGCATCCAGGAGCTGTTTGATTACCCTGGATGCTGATGCCTGCGAGACCCCCATCATTTCCCCAGTTGTTACCTGTAACTAGTACCCTAAGAGCTACACATACCTTTGTTCCCATTGGGATGGGTTCCCCTCTGTTGGCTCTGGGTCTGAGCTGAGGGTAGCAGAGCTCAGTAAGTTTATTTAGCATGTCCCTGTCCATCCTTTACCACTCTACAATCTCTGGATCATGTAACTCATGGAAGATTAACTGAGTCTAAACCCTCTTCTCCTTCTCAGTCCTGGCCTAATGTCAGCTCCAGTAGCATTGACCTAAGCATCTAGCACATAGAGATGTACCAGACCTGCAACAGCCCCTAGCATTCCTTCCATTAAAACACCTAAGTCTGTACTGCACTAGTGCAGAGTATGGGGGTGAAATTAGATTGTAGGGTGATGGCAACCTTTATAGTGCTCTGCTGTTGGTGCTGTGTGATTGGCTACCTATGATGCATTCCGTCTGCCAAGCACATCATTAAGAGGATTGAATGCCTCTAGTTTAATAACATATCACTGGCTTTCCTCAGCCAGTTGTTTTTTTTGGACAGCCTTCCTCACTCAGCATTGTGGTGCACCATGTAAACATGCGCTGTGAAGGTAAACAATGCTCAGCAGTCACTGCACACACCCGCATGAAAGGTCACTCTCAGTACAGCGGCATGCCATGTAAACATGTTGAAACATGTGCCCTGAAGGTAAACAAAGCTTAGCAGGCAGTATACACACTGCTCTGCTGAGCACAGTGGTGCACTGCACAAACAGGCACAGCTAAGCTCCAATAAGTTTACAAGTCCTCAGACACACCCCTCTCTTGATGTCAGTTACATCTTCTCTGGACTCTAACATGGTTCTGCACCTACACAAATGAGATCTGCGGACATGGATACTGATTTGTGCTATTCAGTAACCCCACCTCATTTGCACAGGAATCTGCACACAACTTGGAAACTACATGATTGCATGCCCTGCCTTATTGGCAACAGGACCATTCCACTACTGTAGATACTCTACGCAGGATCCTGTAATACATTACTGTCACATTCTACTAAATTTGTTTTTCACAATCGTTTTTATTTTTTTTCATACCAGCATGTTTGTGCACTGAGGAGCACTGCACAAAATTTCACAGATCATTTAAAAAAATTTAATTATTTTAAAGTATTTCCCTTAGAGTTTTGGACACACGGTGGATAATTTTGTACATATTTGTGTCTGCTATCCTATTTCTGTCCACCGAACTACACTTTTGCAGCCAATGTTTTCTGTTTAAATTCCTGTACATGCAATTTTTCCATGTACACTACGGACACCAGCAGAGGGTCAGCAGGACTGCCTATCCACTTTCTTGATCACTCTACCTCCATCAATTGCTTACAACTCACCTGCTTATCAGGTAATTTGCATGCAATGGATACTTCCTTGTTGTAGCGTGCATGCGCACCGCCCAGCTCTGTTTACTGATTCGCAAACCTGCTTACTTTCATGTAAGCAGTGTACCACAATGCTTACATGGAAAAAAAGTCCATGTAGGCTTTATTAAATTCCCCCAAAGTGTATAATGATTTTACATGCTGCAATGTTACAAGGTAGCAAATACTATGGCTGAGTGAACTGTGCTTAGTATATTTCCAGCTAGCCAACCGATGATTCCAATTTAATATTTTTGCTGTATGCATGCATATATAATTCTGTGTTTAGGGCACATACCTTAGAGTGACAGTTTCTTATACTTCACTAATGTGGACTCTGATTATGCAACACTAACATGGATAAGCTTGCATTATAGTTAAAGGCAGCACTGCAGTTAGCTACTGTTGTTAAAGTTAACATCGCAGCATTTAGTTGCAGAAATGTAGGTTTATTATTAGTACCAATGAAGAACTAAACTAGTGCTGCACAATACTTGTGTGAATGCCATCTGCATGAAATAAGGAAAAAGCTTAGAAGAATAAGAAGTGCTGTTTATGTCGGATGTCTGCTTCCTTTCCCAACAGCTAGTACATGAGAGAAGGTGTGTGGTGTGATAATGAGATACACCATCTTTGAAACTCTAACATCAGAACACATTGGTAAGTATAATAGTATATAAGATCAAGTTTTGCTAAAGGCCACTACTGTGGGGCAGTGGGGTAAAGCCCAACCATGTCCCAGTTGACCCAAGTATGATTAGCAGCTCAGATGACAGATGGAGCTGAGGGAGGGATGGGTGTGCCTGTACCAGATAGAAGGGCATTTGCTGTTCCTTAGGAGAGGTATGGTTAAAAAGAGGAAAGTTGTCTTTGAATGTGGTCAATGAATGGGAGAAGTGGAGTATGGAAGAGAGTAGGGCATATAAATAAAAAATCCTCCAAGATGCAAGTGGAAATGGCTAAATAACCAGATCAAACAAGTCTGGAGGATAGGAAATAAAGTTGGTAGATCTAGTGTCCATACCTCTTTTGTGTTAAGAGGTTGACAAGAATGATCTAGTTAAAACTGTTACAGTATAGCTATATTATATTCAACTATTTTATAAAAATTTTGTGTCTCTCGGATTTTCCCGGTTAATGGTCGCCAAAGCGGAACTCCGGTCCGCTAATTATTGGCAGTTGATTTTTAAGTACCGGCTTGCCAGGCCTGACGCACAACCTTCAACGAAGGTACGCCCATTCATGCATGTCTCCACGCACAAGACGCTCTAGCTGAGAATCGAACCAGACAGCGTTTTACTGGGAGGCAACAATGCTACCTCAGCACCACCACCGTGGATCAACTATTTACACAATGTATTTATTAAAGGTTACCCAGCTGATTTAGTAACTAGAGTTTGTAATTCAACAATTGGTAAAATATGAATTATAAGAAGAAAGAGATTAGCATTAAATATTTTGTAATTATTATTTTTATAAAATAGTTGAAAAATAGTTCTCAACTATTTTATAAAAATAATAATCACAAAATATTTAATGCAATCTCATTCTTCTTATAATTCATATTTTACCAATTGTTGGATTACAAACTCTAGTTACTAAATCAGCTGGGTAACCTTTAATAAATACATTGTGTAACTCACTAAATATTTCTTACAAAAAAAATCTTTTTTTAGAGGCAAGATTCTGGAGGTACATACACTGATTTTTTTTCTATATATTCAAATTTGTAGGATGTATATTAGTATAATGAAGCAACACATCTCTACTCATATTCATGTAGCAAGTAATAGAATCCATTTCATGGGTCCTTACCTGCTTACAGACTGTTACATCAAGAAAGTTGATCATGTGGAAATTAATACTGTTAGATACTTCTACAAATTCACTTCTTATATTCGTATAGAAAATAAAATGTTTCAAAATGTCATCACCAGATGCCCAACTAAAATTTAGGTCAATGAATTGACTATACAACCAAACATTTTACTCTATTTTTCTTCCAATATGCTATAATCACACTTGCATAATGTTGTCCAGTGCAGCATCCCTAGACATGCCTTTTTGTTGCTAACTATACTTGTCATCAAACATTAAAAATACATTTGATAAAACTTGCTTGAAATTAAACTTAACTTCTCTGGTTTTGTATTTTCTATCTTGGAACAACTTAGATGCCACCTATTCAGTCCTGTCTCATGGTGAAAGACAGACTTCAAGTGTCCCTAGTAAATCATTATCCCTTATGTTGAGAAGCCCTTTTCTCAAAACCATACCTTAATGCCCTATCAATAAGAATGGAAACTGCATCAAGCCTTGACCCTGCAATTGAAAAAAATGACTTAAATGGTGGATCATTTATACACTTGTGAAACTTAACATACCACACAGGCAAATGATTCTTGGATGGCAGCCTCTAAAAGTTGTTAATATAATATCAAATGAAATGATTAACAAGACTGGCATATAATCAAGAGTGCATGCATATAAGAGTATGCATCAGATAATAAAGACATTGGGGGAAATTCAGTAAAGCCTATATGGAGTGATTTTCCATGTAGGCATAGTGGCATGGCCCCACACAGAAACCGGCAGTTGTGTGATCCAGTAAATAGAGCAGATGAGTGTGCATGAGCGTGTGGACACAGAAGTGTCCATGAAATGCAAATCACCTCATAAGGAGGTGAATGTAATGCAAATAAGGTCAAATGAGGGTGCAGGAGCAATACAGCAAGCAGATAGGTAGTGATGCACACCCCGTGTAGGTGTCCGAAGTGTACATGGAAAATAACTGTGTACAAGAAATCAAAAATTGAACAGAAGCTGTAAAAGCCCTTTCAGAAGGTCAGGAATTGCATATTAGGGAAAGATATGTTCAAAACTATGCCCTGTATGTGTAAAAAATAATGTAAAATAATAAAATATATATATATATTTTTTTAATAGCCATATCATCAAACATGCCGGTATGCAAAAAAAATGAAAAATTGTAAAATCCAAAAACAAGACATATGTGAGACTAAAGAATTATAGGTCCACAAAAGCAGTATGTACAATGGTAGATTTCAGTGATTGCTAAGGAGGCAGATCCTGGAATAATGAAGTATCCGGGTTAAGTGCATAGATCAGTATGCAAATGAGCCTGGGATACTGAATAGTAAAAATGGGCTACTGTGTCTGCAGATAAAACTGGTGTAGCCCCTGAACCAAGTTGGTGTCCACAGAAGAGGTAGCTGGCATCAGAAAGGGTGTGTCACATTATGTTTAAGTGGATTGGAGCTGAGTGGTGCCTGTTTGCATGCAGCACAGTTCAGCAAAGCTGGGGGTTGTGTCTTGTACTGCTTAGATTTGCTTAGCTGCAGTGCACGTGTTTTAGCTGGTTTAATCTATGCTAAGCTTGCCAAAGCATGGGGGTGTGTCCAGACTGCTGAGCACTGTTTACACCAGAGCTACGGGTTTGCGTGCCATGCTGCAGTGCTTAGCAGGGAAGGTATTTAAAAAGGCAGAGACAATAGGTGGCAGAGAGCTAAATAAACAGACATTATACATATGCTCTGAGTAACCTAGTAAGTGGCTAGTATAACAGCAGGTTGCAACAGGCCAGATTAGCAGCAGGATAAAAAGGCCATCACCTAACTGCATTTAGCAGCATATTAATGGATAAACACAACTGTATGAGGAACAGAGCAGACATATGAGGCGGAATGCTGGACAATCAACAAAAGCATGTTCAGTGAGAGGTGTGAAGACTGTCATCCTATGTGTGGTGTTACATCATGTACCCCAGACACGTCATACCTCTCAACCAGTTAGTGTAGAAAATCCAGACAAAGCCATAAACAGTGGTGGGATAAAGGCCCATCTACAAAGGGAAAGATTAACTACTGGCCAGACAAATGTATAACGTGCAGAGAATAACAGGCTGTGCATTAGCATGGGTTTGCTGATGTGTATTGGGTCAGTAACTCAAATGTCTGTCAGCATGTCCTAATGTCAACCTTTAATGATCTGCCAAGGGACACTTTTCCTGTAACTAGTCTAGTCCAGATACAGATTTGCTGTATCCAGGACTGTTTGTTAGCTTGTGAGCCCCCCAGCCTTTCTGTGTTGGAGGGAAGCCTTCTATCTTATCAGTGGGAGTGGTACGCACTAGGTAGTCTATCTACCACAAGAGGAGTGGTTTCTGGCCCAGAAATTGTAGTTTATTGGCTGTTTGGGTAGTTTTTCCATCTCTTTCAACTTTCTGGTTTAAAAGTCCACTTTTGCACCTGTTTCCCACCTTTACTGTAACTAGTCTAGTTCAGATACAGATTTTCTGTATTAAGGACTGTTTGCAAGATTGTGATCCCCCCATGCCTTTCCGTGTTGGAGAGAAGCTTTCTAGCTTAGCAGTGGGAGTGGTGAGCACTAGGTAGCCTATCTACCAAAAGAGGAGTGGTTTCTGGCCCAGAAATTGTAATTTATTGGCCTTTAGGGCAGTTTTTCCATCCCTTTCAACTTTCTGGTTTAAAAGCCCGCATTTGTACTTGTTTCCCACCTTTCCTGTAAGTGGTCTAGTCCAGATACAGATTTGCTGTACCCAGGACTGTTTGTAAGCATGTACGCCCCCCAAGCTTTTCTTTGTTGGAGGGAAGCCTTCTAGCTTATCAGTGGGAGTGGTAAGCACTAGGAAGCCTATCTACCACAAAAGAGGAGTGGTTTCTGGCCCAGAAACTGAAATGTATTGGCTGTTTGGGCAGTTTTCCATCCCTTTTAATTTTCTGGCATAAAAGCCCATGTTTGTGAGGGTTTGCTTGTTTAAGCTACGCTCAACGTCACCAAGCCAAGGTAAGCTATTACTGGTGCCAGAAAGTCTGCTCTTCAGTTTTTCCCTTAGATCTTGCTTGTTCTTTCTCTCTTGTACTTCAAATAGCCTACTCACTTTGCACTTCAACAGGTTTTTGTAGCAATTATTATAGCACACCTAAGTGTCATCAGCACTAGTCATTCTTCATGGAAATAGTTCCAGTACCTAGTAGTTATGACCACCCCTCCTGGCATGATTAAAAGGCAGTTCCCTGTGCTTTCTCCTATTAACCTGGTGCACTTGGGCATTCTGAGGCAGTGGAGTAACTGCATCATGTACACAGACAATCCTCTCTTCTTACCTCCCAACACTCAGACTTGTGAGAGATGACCTTATATCACCAAACTGGAAGCTATGCACTCTCCAGCCAAGACTTGACTAGCTGGTCTAGAGGAGAAGGTCAGTGCTTGAACCACACCACATGGAACACGTAGCCCTCCAAAACACCCACTATCACAGCTCTCACATAAAAACACAAACCACACACCCACCTCTGTGGAGGCTCTCAATAGAAATTTACCCAAACAGCAGAGACCTCCAAGACAAAAACACACTCAACCACCACAACACAGCGCAAACCACAGGACACATAGCTCACCTCCACAGTGTGCCCCAAAACATAAGCCCCTAAGGCTAAACACCTTGCCCAATACACTAATCATAGCTGACTCAATAGTGAGGTACACAGATGTCCCACTCACTAGGTTGAATAAGGAGAAGGTAACAGTCAGCTGTCTATCAGGTGCCAGAATCCAACACATAACACATGCACTCAGGTCACTCCACAACAAGTACAAGTATGACTTTGTCATTGTCCATGTGGGTGTGAATGACCTGAGATGTACCTTCCCAGACTACATGAAAAGAGATATGGAAGAGCTCTCTGATCTTGCAGTCCAGGCAGGTATGACCCTAGCCCCCAGTAGCATCCTGCCATCACCCAGGATGATACCTCAGTACAAACAAAAAATGATTGACTTCAACAATTGGCTAAGTTTCTGGTGTCATTCTAAGGGGATCCAGTATTTGTCAGCTTGGGATGACGTGACTGACAGACCTTGATGCTTTGCCAGAGATGGCCTGCATCTGTTACCCTGGGTTTCCATGTACTGGCTAAGGCTCTTGAAACCCCTATAGCACCTTTTTAGGTGGTGTTCCAAAGACCAAATTACCACCATAACAGGTGTAAATAAATGCAATCTGAGGGTCATGCTGCTCAACGCTAGAAGTCTAAATCTGAAGATGCACTCGCTTAAAGCACTCCTCAAAATGGAAAACATTGGCATTTGTGCTGTAACAGAGACCTGGTTTAAACCACCAGAAAGCAAACCTGCGCTACCGGGCTATAATTCATTCCACACCTTTTGGCCCCGAAACATGGACCGAAGCTCCAAAGGCGGAGGTGTCTCCATATTCAGAAAGGATATGCACACCTCCAGACCAGTAGCCCAGCATAATGCATCTGAGATACTTCAGGTACAACTAACATTGGGTAAGACAGTGATCGAGGTCATAGCCTGCTATAGGTCCTGAACCATGTCCCTTTACTCTCACTCCACGTTCCTCAGCACCTGAAATCTATCAAGGTCCAACCCAACACTCTCATACTAGGAGACTTCAACTACCCCTCCATCAACTGGGAAAACTACTCAAGCACAAAGACACTGTCCCAATGATTCCTGGAATTCATCAGTTCCAATGTCCTGGACTAGTTCATTCTGACCCCCACTAGAGGAAGCAACATCCTTGACCTGGTTATTACTAACATGGGTGACTGTTGCCCTACACCAATAGTCAGTCCTTCCCTGGTGAGATCCAACCATAAGCTAATCACCATGGAAATCCACATCTCACCCCCCCCCCAAAGGTAACCACCTTGAAAAACTTCTCCAAAGCTGACTTTGGACTCCTAAGAACAGAGGTGGCTAACTTCACAGCACACATGCCAATGAAAAATAGCTGCATGACTGCCAAATCATACACCAATGCACTGTATGAACATGTACATAAATGCCTAGAACTAGCCATACCCAACAGAACCAAGCCACTCTCCTCCAAAAAAAGAAGCCAATCCAGTGGTTCCCCAGCCATTAATAAACTCTACAACAGAAGGAAGAAACTGTTGCAGAAAAGGTGAAGTCCCAAGACTGGAAAAACTCCCTTATTAGCCTCAACAAAAAGTTGAGATCCCTCATCAAGTCCTCTAAAGCCAGCTATGAAGGCAGTGTCATGGCAGAGACTAATAACAATCACAAAGCCTTCTATTGTTATATAAAGAACCTCCATGGCAATACTCAGATTTGCTCTGAGTTACTGCACAATGGTACCTCCTATACTCAGCCAACAGATATTGCCAACATACTGGCTGACAGATTCAGTACCAACTTTACCCCCCCCCCCCGAAATGACCAATCACAATACCAGAAGAATGCCAGGCACCCAGCATTACTACAGCACAGGTTAAAGCTGCATTTGTCCATGGCCAAGAATACAGCTTCCATGGGACCCAATAATATCTCTGGCTGTGTTCTACATGAACTACAAAGTCAACTTGCACCACATCTGTGTGCCCTGTTCAGTCACAGCCTCACCTCAAGCTTTGTTCCTACCGAATGGTGCACTGCTACAGTCATCCCTCTCAATAAAGGGGGAGTGACTACAGACCCTGGGAATTATTGCCCCATTAGCCTGACAAGTCTGATAAGTAAAGCTATGAAGCGCATCATCGTGGACCTAATTAACAAAGATATAGGAAATTGCCAAACTTTGGATGCCATGCAGTTTGACTTTGTGAAAGGGAGATCATGCCTGCACAACCTGGTTGACTCAGTCAGTCACCAGGGCTGTGGATGAAGGTAAGGCAGTGCATACAGCCTACCTCAATCTGGCCAAGGCCTTTGATACCACTCCTCACTGGGGAATTATTGATAAACTCACCAAACTAGACATCAACCCCTATATCACTAGGTGGATTGCAAATTGTCTCACAGATAGAACACACAGTGTGAAAGTAGCGAACTCCAAGTCAGTTTGCTGACCAGTCATGAGTAGAGTCCTACAGGGATCAGTCCTAGATCTTCTCCTGTTTGGCATATATTTCTCAGAAGTCCAGGCCAACACAAAGGGACTCTTGCTGACCAAGTCCAAAGATGACTGCAAGCTGGGAGTCATTATTAACTCCCCAAGTGATGCAAACATCCTACAGAAAGGCCTCATTGAGACCAATGACTGTTGTTGAAACCATGGCCTTACGCTTAACACCAAAAAATGTGTCTTTATTCCCTTTGTTAAAAACTCAGTTCCCACTAATTACCACATTGATGGGAGCCCACTGAACACTGAAGGCATTATAAGAGATCCGGGGATGCAGTTGACAGCAACCTCTCAATCGACCACCACATTGCCACTGTGCTCAGAAAGTCCTTCTATGTGGCACATCGCATTACCAGGGTTCTGCATCCAGGAAGAGAGAGGTCATCATCTGTCTCTCTCTACTCTTCCCTCTTTAGACCAATCATTGAGTATAATGCCCCATTTGGCATGAACCTCACTAGACACCTGCAACAGCTGAAGAAGACACAGAAGTATCTCACAAAGAGGATCATAGGCATTAAACAAATGTCCTACATAGAGAGACTCAAAAGAATCCAGCTATTCTCTGTTGCATATCACCTACTTAGAGGTGATCACTGCTTGACTTACAAAGCCATGTCTGACCCAGCTCTGTTAGAAATGCTGCATCTAAAGAAATCCCTATCCCTCCACACCACATGCTCCAGAGACCTCAACCTCATTACCACAATCAACAGAACATGCTGGAGGGACATGTTCCTCACCAAGAGACTGTCCATACTCTGGAATAGACTTCCCATACATGTCAAGCAGAGCACCTCGCTGTCCCTCTTCAAGAGAAATCTTGATTTGTGGATAGGTAAAAGAAAGTT
>NC_056741.1:1524425180-1524477680 GCF_019279795.1 Protopterus annectens | reverse complement strand
CCAGCTGGTGACATAGGGTTTGTTCCCCAGTTTATTTAGCTTTTCTAATATGCCTCCATGGGGAATTGTATCAAAAGCACACAAACACACATATGCAAATGCACACACACACGCATGTACACAAGCACACATGCTTGCACACATGCACATACACAAAGCCAGACACTCACACGTACATGCATAAACACACACACATACATGTGCACAAACACAGGCACACAAACACACATGCACACAAACACACACACATGCATGAAACACACACAACTCAATATCTGGTTACTCATTTACACTCAGAACCATGCGCACACTCACATGGATACACAAGTACACACACACAAATACACACACCAGCACTATCTGGTTACAGTGCATGCACTATTTGGGGAATCCGAGCATGTTTCATTCCTTGGCCCTTTAACCTACTGTGCCATAACACCCTTCTTCTTTCAAGTGTCAGCGTTGCATCATATCATGTTTGCTTACTGGAAAATGGAGGCAATAAGGCTATGTAGTCAGCCTTTTAAGAATAGTTGACATTTCAACTCCATTCATTTCCCATCCACATTAATTATTGTCATGCTCTTTGCCAGTGTAGAACTTCTATAGATTCCCTTTACCTCACTCTTTCCAGTAGTTCATTTTATGGATCTACCACCATCTCTTTGACAAAGTACTTTCAGATCCCTGGATGTAGTTAGGACCTGTAGTCTTCAAAATGTGCCTTCTCCTTCCTCTTCTTTATTTTTTCTGCAGGAGACTCCTTCACATCTTCCTTATGTGATAAATTTCACCCCCCTTTTTCTTTTGGTCTCAAGTCAGAAAAATGCTCTCTGTCTTCTCTTGTTGTATCCTTTTTCACATCACTCCTTGATCTATTTGGTATCTTCCTTCTGGTCTTCTTCCAATAGCCTGATGACCTTGTCCTTGTATGGCCTCATGAACTGCACATATTACACCAGGTATGGTCTGATTAGTATCCTGAGTTATGGAAGTTTACCTCATTGCTTTTGAAGTCTGTCTGTAAAGTCTGTCTGCAGCCACATACTAGAATTATGCTTGCCTTTGCCACTGCCCTCTCCATTTGCTCCTGTTGATCCAATTCAGGTTTGGCCAACATCATGTAACCTTTTACCTGGTTTGTTGCCATCACTGTATTCCACCCTGCTGACACAATAAAATCACAGCTGTGATCCATTTGTAGAATTCCACACTCATTTGGTGAATCTTGAGTGGCACCTTTCTGACCATCTGGTGAACCTTTTCAGATTCCTTTCTTGATTCTTCCCTTCTCCATGGCTTAACCTGTGTCATTGTCATAAGTGAAGAGACTGATCCTGTTCTCTGTTCTCTCAGGTATATCTTAGACAAACACCCTGAAGGCTATGCAACAGAAATCTGTGGTGCTTGACAAGGCACTTTCTCAAAATCATGATGTTTGCCCTACCATTCATGCATGCAGCTGTCCAGTTCTGCAGTCTCAGTCTTTCTCCGAATTTCTGCAGTTATCCTCTAGCTTTTCGGTCAGCCTCCTGTGCAGGACTGATCAAAAACCTTACTGATATCCAGGTAGATCACGCCTAATGGTACTTTCCATAGTTAAATTCTCCTGCAGTAATAAAAGTGGGTAAGCTAGCTCCTTCTGACCGTAAATTCACGTCGATCATTGTCCTGGAGGACATTGCTAGATTTTCTACACAACATTCACTGTAACTGCTGTTAAGCTAGAAGGCCTGTGGCTCCCTAAATTTTTTTCTGCTCCCCTGCAGTGTAGCAGACTGGGCCACCATGCTCCACCAATGATAATTCAAGTCAATTTTGGATGCTTTTTTTCATCCTTTGCCATCCTTGTAGCCAACCTCCTAGCCAGGTCCTCCAGTTACCAAGTCATCTAGTTACCTGGTCCTCTAGTTACTAGGTCCTCTAGTTAAGAGGTCCTCTAGTTACCTGGGTCTCTAGTTACCTGATCCTTTAGTTACCAGCTTGTTAAATTTGCCCAGGTTGCAAGAGATGCAGTAAAGGATTCATATTTCTGAGCAGCAAAGTACATGAGAGTCTTCCAGTTGGAACATTTTTGGCAAAAGATTCAGGAAATAGCTAGTTTACTTTGCATGCTCAGATAGACTTTTACTATCAGTTGACTGTCTTGCCCTTATCAAATACTGGCATCAGATTTCTGGAAGGAAAGGTACAATGATGCTTTGGTTAAAGAGGAAATATTATTTGAATCGCCAGTGGTGAAACCTCAAAAGAGAGGGATATTCTAGGATAGTATGTGTCAGACTTTACTTTTCACTTCTTTAGGATTCTCATGAATCAAGGGCATATTGTAAGAAAAATATTCCGGGAAATTCAATAAAGCTAACACAAAACTTTTTATTGTGTGCTCATTGTGCCACGATTCACACATGGGCGTGAACAGTTTTAGATTCAGTAACCTCTATGTAGCAATTTGAAAGCATGGAGTGAAATGCAAATTTTGCCTTAATTAGCTGGATTTTATGCAGATTAACCAGGTGGAGTGATCCAATAAACTGTAATGCGTCTGTATAGACTCTGTATCCTTGTTAGTAGTGTACACAGAACTTTTCTGCATACAAGAGTCTACATGGAAAGAAAGGGATGTAAATGTCCACAAATATGGACATAATTCCCCTGAAAAGGTAAGATTACATACATAAATGTGCAAAACATACATTGTGGATGTCTAAAAACAGCAGGGATTATGCAAAATTAATATATTTTTAATTAATTTCTGCATGTTTGCCCTATGTGACTCATTGTGCAAACATGCTTACATAAAAATAAAAAAAAAAATTGTAAAATAACACATAGTGTACTTTGGGCAAATGTACTGAAGGACCTTGCATCGGGTCTGTACAATCATGTATTCATGCTGTTACCCAGCTTACACGGCTATGAACAGTGTATTTTCTAGGCTGTCAGCATGAATATTATGCAAATGAGAGGTAAATTCCATGGATGTGATGAATCGCTAAAGGGAGCAACTGTGTACACATGTCCACTTCATGTAGGCTCCTACAGAGTGTTTATATTCCCACTGGATGTGGATGACATGGGGGGGGTGTCATATCACTTTTGGGATATTTTCTGCTAAGTGCAGATGATTGTACAGTGTGTCACTTGCTGCAAATAGTTTGGGTGTAGCTTAGCATGTTTGTGTGACCAGACCACCCACGTCACAGTCATGATATAGCCAGCTATGAATGAAAACCAGATCTATTCAATTAATAATATACAGTTTTGTATAAGCTATGCTGCACGACACTGCACGTAGCACTGCATTGTTCACTAAAGTAGGGCCTTTAAGTCATGTGAACTATATCCTAAGCAGGTAATCTGCATCATAATTAGCCAGTACCATATGGTCAACCTACACCAAAACTGTATAAAGTATACGTACATCCTACATTCTGATTTTCCCTCAATACTCTGAACCATTTTTGTAGACACTTGGAACTTTTAACTGAGATAATGCTAGGAGCTGTTGCATCTATTGTACATCTGTATGTGCTAGATGGTGAAGTCAGTGCTGCTGGTGCTGCTGACAAAAAGCCTAGGTTGAAAAGGAGAAGAGTGTTCAGGCTGAGGGTGATCGTCCTGGAGCTACATGAGCTGGAGTTTGTACAGCACTACAGGGAGGACTGGGACTTACAAGAACTCAGTGAGCTCTGCCACCCACAACTCAGAGCCAGAGCTAACAGAGGGGAGCCCATCCCAGTGGAAACTAAGGTATGTGTAGCCTTTAGGATACTAGATACATGTCATTTTCAAAGACCAACTGGAGACATGGTGGGGGTGTCTCAGGCATCTGCATACAGGGTACTCCACCATTTCCTGGATGCTATCCTCCTACACGCCAATGAGAACATATCTTTTTCCTTTCCCCTGAGGTGAGGGCCAGTAATATGGAACAGTTCCACTGTGTAGCACACTACCCTGAAGTACTGGCAGTCATAGATTGCACTCATGTATACATCAAGGCACCACCTGATGAGCAGGGTAGAATATATGTTAACCACAAGGGTATCACTCTATCAGCTGCTGAGTTGTGTGCAATGCCCAGGGAATTATCATGAATATGTGTGCTGGCAACCACGGCAGTTATCAAGACTCCCATATCTGGCACACATCACAGATGTATTAGATGTTTGCTAGGGGGGACATCCCACAGAGCCAATTACTGGGGGATACTGGCTATGTCCTGGAACCATGGATGATGACATCCATCAGAAATGCATAGACACCCGTGGAAGAATGCAATAATGAGAGACACGGAAAAACTGAGAACATCATAGAGCATGTGTTTGGGCTTCTGAAGTCACGGTTTCGCTGCCTTAATATATCTGGTTGAGTTATAACCTCTCTGTACTCTCCCCACATCAGGCCAATAATGGAATACAATGCCCCTTTTGGTATGCACCTTTCTAAGCCCTGAAACAATTGGAGAGACCACAAAGGTTCTTCACAAGGATAATTCAGGGTCTTCAGCATCTGTCCTATGTGGATCATCTGAAATTACTGTCACTTTCTTCTGTTTCATAGAGAATGCTCAGAGGCTATCTATGCCTTGCATATACGGCAATCTTTGGCTGGGCTTTATTGGAAATGCTGCATATCCAGAAATCAAATGGTACATGGGTTACTCACTCTAAAGACCCTAACCTGGTATGTGACAGTAATAGAACATGCTTGAGGGTCAGATTTGCCTCCCAAAATGGACTCCCACTTCATGTCAAACAGAGCACCTCATTTGTACTCTTCAAATGCAATGTGGATGATTGAATGTGTAACCATAAATTCACCACAGGGGTTCCACCTGTGTCCATCTTGGACAGGATCAATTGGTGCTGATCATGGAAATAAGGGTAGAACTTGGCTAGGCTTGTAAAGGCCCTTGGGCTATTAGCCTAGTAACTTCCTATGATATGACTAAGTCATAGTCCATGTGGGAGTACATGACCTGTGACATACCTCCCTAGACTATACTTAGAGAGACATATTTGAGCTCTCGGTAGACATTTGTGTGGCCACTGACATATGACTTAAAGCCACCGAGAGCACACCAATAGTGCAAGATTATTGTGCCTTCCACATAATTAGACCAGCTACTCCACATGCAGGGACTAAAGGTGGAGGTGTCTCTATGCACATCAAAACTAAAGATAATTCAAGGCTGGTCAAACAGGACAATGCACCTGAGATGCTCCAAGTTCAGGTCACAATAGGGAAAATCCAGTACTACTTCCATGCAAACTATAGCTCCCCCCTTTATGACCCAGGAAACCCATAAGGTGTATTTAAACCTGTTAGAAACACTAACCATTCAACCCAATACCATATTCATGGATGACTTTCATTATCACACTTTTAACTGGAAATCCTATATGTCACCAAACATATAGACACAGAAATTCCTGGATTTTGTAAACAAACTCCCTGGACCAGATAGCCAATACACCAAGCAGGGGTGGATCATTTCTATAGGAGAGTCATGCACCCCCCCCCTACTGTAATGTCCTCCCTGGTAAGGTCCAAACACAAATTGGTCTTCTTTGAAGTAAAAATAAAACATGGACCCCCCCAGCCAGCTATTAGGTGATAAACTGGCCAAATTGCAAGCCCCCATAAACACTGAAAACCCTGCAGCCTATGCAGAAGTGTTCACAGAAACCTTTTATGAGCATGTTAATAGCTGCATAGAGGCAGCTTTATCAACCTGGGAGAAGTACAGAACTAACTAAAAAATCAAGCCACCCTGATGGAATCACAGAATCAATAGGCTGTATAACAGAAGGAAGAAACTCATGGCAAAACTTAGGAGGTGCAGCACACAGCAGGCTAAAACCACTCTCATCAACATAAACAAAAAAGTCAGAATACAAATGACATCTACCAACCCCAGATCTGAGGTAAGTTTGGGCTCCTAGGACAAGGATAACCACAAAGCATACTTTAGCTATGTCTGCAGCCTCAAAGGCAATGCACAAGTCTGTGCACATTTCATTGTAAATGGAACCACCTACAATGAGGCAGAAGATTTAACAAACCTCCTGGCTGATATATTCAGCCCAAACTTTACCTCTCTCTCCCCTCAACCTTCCCTTAGGAAATACCATCAAATATAAGTACCCCTACTATCACCAGGGAACAGGTCCTTAATGCTCTCTCTAAGACCAAGTACACTGCATCAAGGGGCCTAGCCAATATACCAGCATACCTTTTAAATAACCTGAAACATGACTTTTTAGAGCCCATGGAATTACTATTTCACTGTAGCCACCAAATAGGCTTCATGCCTCATGACTGGAGAACAGCAACACTCATCCCTCTGTACAAAGATGGGACATCTACAGACCCTAGAGACTATGGACCCAAAAATCTCACTAGTCAGATATGTAAAGCCATGGAAAGAATTATCATAAAAATGATCAGTAGAAATGTAGTACACCGCTAGACATTGAAACAAACCCAGTTTGGTTTTGTCAAGGGCAGATCATGCCTACCCAACCTGGTAGATCTATTTGAGAAGGTTACCAAAGCAATGGATGAGGGAAAAATGTTTCATACTGCCTACCTTGGCCTGACATAGCATTTGACACTATACCCCATCAGGCATTGTTCACAAACTCCAGAGGTTAAGTAAATCTAGTATGTCAGCCAGTGGCTAGCTAAGTGGCTCTTAGACAGGATCCAGGAAGTTAGCATTGTGGAGTCCACCTCTACAAAGAGGCCATTCACAAGTGGACTCCATCACAAATCATTCCACAGACTTCTCCTTTTAGGCATTTACTTTTCTGAAGTCAAGGACACTGTCACTGATGTCTGGCTAACTTAATTTGCAGATGATTGCAAATTAGGAGCTGTCAATGAATCCTACACTGCCACAAATGTACTCCAGAAGGGACTAACACAACTGGTGTCAGAGCTATGGGCTAACACTAAATGCCAAAAAATGCACAATACTATCCTTTGCGAAGTCAGCCACCCCTGGTAACTATCATATCGACAGCACAGCTCTAACAGCTGACCCAGTAGTCAGGGACTTAGGGACACACATAGATAGTCATCTAGCCTTTGACTGTCACATGTCTACAGTATTGGGGAAATCATTCTATATTGCGTAACTTATAAACAAAGGTATAGCATGTAAGTCCAAAGAAGTCATTGTTCTTCTGTAGTCGGCATTCATCAGACCTATTATTGAGTGCAATGCCACCTTTGGCATGTACCTAACCAGGCATATCCGACAATTGGAACATCCACAGAGATTCCTCACCAAACCAATACAGGGTGTACGTAAAATGTCCTATGCAGACTGGGTCAAGGTCCTATCCCTGTATTCTGTCTCCTGCAGGCTTTGGAGGGAAGGTGTATGCCTGCCATACAGGACATTGTTGGACCCCACTGTGGGCCTCCTGCATATCCATGAAACAATCACACCAGAATTACCCATTCTACAGACCTACACCTACCCTATGGTATAAATAGGACATGCTGTAGAGTCAGGTATGTATCCCAGAGACTACACCCTATATGGAACAGGCTTTCCATCCATGTGAAGCAGAGTTCTGCCCTAACACAAATCAAGTGCAAGTTACACAGTTGGATGGGGAACAGGACAATCATCCCTGGTTTTAGACCTATGTCTCTAATGGACACAGGGAAACGGTAAATGGTTCATCTCCCAGGCCCCTGCTTGTAAATGTTTCATCTGCCAAGACCCTGTTTACACTTATTAAGAGTATCAGACCTTGTCAGAGATTTGGGATATATGGCTAGTCTTAAAGAAGCCCTTGTGTTCCTTAGCCTAGTAAACATCTATGAACCCATGAACCCGTGAACCTATACTGTATTACATTTCTGATGACAATTGTCTTCTCTGCTGGCATTCCATCCTGTGCTCTGACATTGATGGGCTGATTTTAGATGTGTGCCCACAGGTGTGCACTACACAATCCTGAAAGTGAAATGTAAACATTTCCATGAGACATATTTCATTGTGAGAGTCCGCAGCAATTACAACAGCATCCATCATAGCGTACACACATTATTATGCTATCCAAATTATAAATGGCAAATTACAATATCTATAAATGACCAGTACAGGTAGCATGTCAACAATACCAATGTATGAAAGGAATTCATACTAATGTTGATAGCCACCCTGTGCATCAGACACATAGCTTTATGTCCCTGCATCCATGAGAAAGATGATAGGGATGTGGCACAGTTATCATCACTTGCACAGGGTGTTCTGTGGGGGTGCAGGAGGCCTAGGCTGACCCACTAGGTTGGAAAGTATGTGTGTGAGTCAGGAAGGGAATCAGGCAAGATGGACCATGGAAATGTTGCGTGTGTGTGTCTGTAGGTACCCTCAATGTGAGAGTTAAGTGAACACAGCCAAGCTCAGTGCTAGCCCTACATGTCGGTATGTTGGACAGCTGTCAGCCGTGCAAGGTAGAGCTGACAGTTCATTGTCTCTGCCACTGATCATGATGAATGGCTCGGCAAAGAGTTGCACTGGCACCTCCATGCCCAAGGACAGATGATGCTACCTGAGGGTGATTGTGTCTGCTAGTCACATGACCTCCACAGGAATATGTAGGACCATGATCCCATGGCCTGCTACACCTTGGTGTGGACAGCTCACTCCCCTGTGGAGCACTGGAGGTACTGCCACTATGGGAGCATGATTGTGCATGGCTAAGTTGACTTTCAGCAGATGTAGTTGCTGACCTATGCCCACAAGGCCAATGCTCAAATCAAAACAGACATTCCATCACAGACAATGTGCATTCCAAGACAGATAGCATGTGATCTGTCTCAGACCTAGCTCTTTTCACTGTGTCAGTCATCCAATCCAGGGTATCAGCAACCCGGTGGAGGCAGTCACAGATGTCAGAGTGTGCTGCATCCATAACACCGAGCATTCACTGGGAGTTCCTTTCTGAATGTTCCTGTGCCTCCATGATAGCCCTAAACCTATGCTGAATGACACATGATAAGATACCTGTAACAAGTGGAGGAGGGACTGCAGACCTCCTATGAGCACCCCTATCAATTGACCTGGGTGGAACTTCACCAACAGTTTGGCTATGGCCAGTGTCAGTCTCTGATGCCACAGTAGCCACACTTTCCTGTTCAATGTCCTCAACCTCCGACTGTCCAGTATCTGTGGCCTCAGGAGACTGGGTATGCTTAAGCATACTGGCTGTGTACAGTGATAATGAGGGTGGATGACGGATGTCAACCTCTGTGTCTGATTCAGCTCCTGCAATCCCCAACTGTGCCTCAATTTGGCTACCATCTTCATAGAGTGTGAAGAGACACTGACATCAGGTTGTGAAGTGGACAAAGACCAACCTCCCTCATCACCTGTGGTAAAAAGGAAAAATCAGTACATTAATACCTTCACTACTATACTCTGCTGTATTATGGTATAATATATGTTAAGCTGTATACACTGCTGCCACTATTACAGACTTGTATACCTCCCAACCTCACAGAGTAAGACATGTGGACATTATTTTCTAACCATAATCTGTAATTATTTTGAAATAATTATCCAGTAAACAATAAACTATTGAGAAAAAAATACATTATGTACACTGTGGGCATTCTGCAAAAACCTGCACAGTCGACAGTTATGGTTATCAGTAATGTCCTGACAATACTTTCAAGTCAATCACTATGGTCATACCTAAAAGGCAGAGGTTTGGGTTTAATCTGTGGACATCCTGAAATATCTGTACGGTTGACAATCATGTAGACAGTATATCAATCCAGCCAGCAGGCCCAGGATGACAGTTTAGCTAATACATTGAAATATATCTACATCTCTGACAAAATGGTTTTGTGCTTAGCAGCAAAAGGAGCATGGCCTCTTCCAATTCCTGATGGTCCTGAAAAAATGTGAGGGAGAAGTAATGGCAACAGCATAACATGTTATAGTATAGCAGGGGTAATATGTCCAAATATCTCACATCTACAGTAACTGCTATGTTAAAAGATATGCAGCTGTACAGCCTTAAAATTACAGCTAACTTACCCCCCCCCCCAAAAAAAAAAAAAAAAAAACAAAAAACTCCTGATACCCATGTAAAACTAGATATACCTTTACAGGATGAATAAACAGTATTCTACTGCTGATGTAAGTAAGCATACCTGAGCTCTCCTCTTGAAAGGAATGGGTGGCACCCACTTCCAAAACATATTAACTGATGGATACCTGGGAGTTGTCCTGTGTAGCAAGGTTTGCTAGGAATTCTTCTGTGACTGTGAGCGGAGCTTAACCTGACGATCCCTTGTCATGTCAGCTGCACATCTCCTTGCTACATTTATCATATCCGTGACATGGTGTCACACCTGCTCATAGGTACGATTTTGGTGACCCATGCCATTGATGTTATGCACCAGTTAATCCCACTAGGCTGCTCATTTCGACCTCTTTGTCCTCCCTTGGGACAGCATGACCTGTTAGTGTTGTCATAAAGCCTCAATGATGAGGTCACTTTCTGCCTCAGAAAATGGTGACCTGCGAAGTGCATGCATGATGTTTCCTGAAATCCAAAGGCATGAGAACACATGTAAAGATCACATACATATGAGTAAACTATGTATACATACAGCAATAAAGGAAGGCTATCAGTATTCACCGCTTGATTACATATGTCATATTCAACAGTGTGCCAAACATATAAAGGGTGTGGACACAACTAGGATTGCAGCAAGAGTGACTTATTCCTGTTTGTGCCATGACAGATACTCAAGTACAATCACACACACAACACAGGAGTCCATTGTAGTGTGCCCCATAGGAGGAAAAATCACCCCCCATAATATGTATAAACAACAGTGCCAACAAAATAGCTGTGTACTATTACAACTGCTGTCAATGGAAGTAGCCAGGAGACCTGTGTACCTAGTTATCACACAGCATTATACCCTTGGTGTCCTAAACATCCTCTGTACATGTAACAGGGCTGGAGATCAATGCCATGTCATCAGTACAGTTCTGACAAAGGTTTACTGATGTAATCCCCATTCTCCCTAAGTATATTCAAACATATGCATCATGCAGGAAACAAAATGGTTACATATCTGATGGAGTACAATACTCCCCTGTTGAAAGATACTGCTGTACAAGTAATGTGCCAATGATTTAGACATAAAAAATAACTCTCATACACACTGGTTTTCCTAGCTAGAAGTTGCCTTTTTATGGTGGTTCTTATTATCAGTTGATTACATCTGAACCAATATGTGCTTCAGAAATGCTAAATGCAGCCTACACAGCTGATCTGCAGTATAATCAGCCAATCCCATGCAACTACTCAACATGATATAAGGCCTCAATGTAGATTCAAACCCCTTTCTCATATGTTGGGGAGACAGTAGGTGTGTTTTTACATGTTGTAAAGATCATTGCACACTGAACTGCTGTTATATACCTCAGTTACACCTATTAGTATGTGTATGGTTTATAGTGATTTCTTTCTCCAACAGATTCCCAGTTAAATTCTTATTTTTCAATTAACATTTTAGCAGATTTGCCGTGTGATGGGCAGCATCATGTAAACACACTTAATGATGAAAAAAATGACAATTTCTATGCTTTGCTTAAAACATGTATGCAAATTACATGGCAGTGTGGCTTGGCAGGTTGATGCACTGTTGCTCAAGTGAGATGGTACTGGCTTTGAAATAGGGTATACGTGTGCCTTTTGAATGTGATTATTATGCTTTCATATACAGGTAGTAATACACCGCCATTTAGAATAGCTTAGCAAAGCTGCACATAGCTCAGCATCATGCAATGATTCTTTAAAGAAAAGAAAATTTGGGAGATAGGGCAGTGGTGAACTGAAATGGGGTGCAAGCAGGGGGAAAACATAATGAAAGGCAGGTACAGATGTGCAGGAAGGGTGTAGGAAAGAAAAATAGCTGTCCATTCCTTCAACAGTAACAACTGTCCACATGCAAAGATTTTTAGCTGAATTTGGACTGTCACCCCCAAAGAGAAGGGTGATGATAACATAAGTGCAGTGTCAAGCCAATTAGACCCAATTAGGTGTGTTCAGTGGACATGTGTGCAAAATGGAGAGCTATGAATGGGATGAAATTTTTTTTTTGGAACAGGTGCCTTTTTTTTTTTTTTTTTTTGGTAAGGAGAGAGTGGAATGTGGGGAAGGGATATAGGTATGTGTGGGGAAGGTGAGGAAGAATTTTCAGACAGACAAGACATACAAGACAGCAGACAGGGTTGATGAGGGACACAATAGTGGGTGAACACCTTGTTTGAGGAGGGGGTTAGGAATCCCAGTCCCATGGACTTCAGACACGGTAGCAGTGTGACTCATGTCCTCACCCTCGTGACTGTCAGTGCTGCACCTTTACTGCTCTTGTGGAGGCAGTGGTTAATGTCAGTGCATGGGGAGTGACTGCCCACCAAGATGGACAGCATGCTCTCCATCCAGCATAGGCGTGCACTATCAGTCTGATGCACAAGCCTATACACCATGTCTGGCATTTGATTATGGGTGACATAAACATCACATCCACCTCCACTCCCAAATGGAGGCTACTCCTGGCCTGTGGGATGGAATTACTTGATGGGGCAGGTAATACAGGGCAAGCAGAGGGGGTGCCACCAGGCTACAGCCCAGATATTCTAGGCCCTTGTGCCTATGCTGGGAGTAGCCAAGATAAGTGGATCACCAGGAACTGGCCTACCTTGTTGCGCTGTGGTAAATAATATAAAAACATAAAGGAAAAATAAATGTAACCAAAACAAATGTAATTAACAACATAATAGAAAGGAATAATGAGTAATGGAAACAAATTGAAAATAGTATAGTGAGGAACACAACAATAAATAATGTAAATGAAGGTTTATTTTATTTAACAGCAAAGCAATATTAAATTATGCATAAGGTCAACATAAGAGGTAATAACAAATAATATGATAATAGCAAATGATAATAGTAAATATAGTTGATTAAATGAATAAAGGAAGAGAACAGGTGGGGTGAGAGAAGAAAGGAGAACATTAGTAACTTCACAGATAATATAATTAAACATTCTACAACTACCTACTTTTAGATATGTTAGATTTTACTTGTGAGACTACTGACTGCTATGACATTTATTATTTAAAATACTACCCTGTTCCTTACACACACACACACTATAGTTCAGATCCTATTGAATCCAGCAATATATATATATATATATATATATATATATATATATATATATATATATAAATGTTCCATGCAAGTACTTCTAAACCTCTTAGCACTGGACATTATGTGCCAAGCCACACATAATGTTGGTACAAAGGCACAACAACAGGCAACATTCTTACATTGCGTGCTCTTACAATAGTAGCAAGATGTCTGGATAACAAATTTGCCATTAAATTGCATTTCAAGAGATGTCTAATATCTGCATTGCAGAGGACAAACTATTTTTTCTGACATTGATCCTCAGCAATATGGCTGAGACTGGCCAGTAAAACATTATCATATACCAAATAGACTAGACATATGGGGTGATATTCAGTACATCTGCAAACACATGACAGTTGACAGGTACGTCCATGTACACTGATTACATTTCACGTCTGGACAGTCATGCAACACATCTATGGGTGTGCACTTTCACATGCAAGCATGATTAGTTTTTTTTTTTGATGAAATGCTAAAACGGTATTGAAAACTGAAGTTTCTCAATTGGCTGGTGTGGGATTAGAACCCACAAGCAGTGAGTACAGTAATCTGAACATTTTATTTGAAAAAAAAAATTATCAGTGCACCGTCTACTTTTAGAGTTTATTGATTCATGTTGTTTCAAATCTTGCATTTACACACATGGATAGCTGGCTTCTGTTAACTTTAATGTATACCCTACTCAGTTATTGTCTGCAACCTACAGCATATTTCAGACAATGAACAGACCACAACATTGACTCTTAATCTGGATATTCCAAAACATTAACTAATGGTTGGAAGCTATGCTACACAGTACTGAATGCTTACTTTCTTTAACTTGCTTTACCAATTCACCTATGCACTGGCACATTAATGAAAGACTATGATGTCGTAGGTATTTAAACATGACTGTTAAAACTGCAATATCTGTATTTACTTTATTTTATTATTAAGTTATGCATTAATTTATTACTTTATTGATATTCTTACATACCATGTGCTTGTCTCATCCTGGCCAAACACCTTGCATGGGACTGCACGTTCCAAGCCCTCTCTTCTGCAGCTGTGGTAAGAGATTGAAACTATTATGCATACCAGTTTTGCACAGATTCAACTTGTATAGTTATAAATTACTAGAAAACATACTTGCATATCTGTGGGGTGCTCACCAGCCGTGCCTCTTGGATCCACTTATACAAAGTA
Source organism: Protopterus annectens (assembly GCF_019279795.1). NCBI lineage: Eukaryota > Metazoa > Chordata > Ceratodontiformes > Protopteridae > Protopterus > Protopterus annectens. The sequence continues at coordinate 1,524,463,242 of NC_056741.1, read as the reverse complement.
CCCTTCATTCATCCATAGAGCTCATCATAATGGTGATGACACTACTCACCAGTGTAGGGGATAGCAGTTGCACTGGTCAGGTCCCTGCACAAAATATACCTGGCCTCAGACTTGTATTCTGATCCCTGATAGTTGCCCTGCAGCAGCAGGGGTTCAGGTGTCCAGTGAAAACCCTAGACTCCTGCACACCCGAATGTTGTGCCCTTAAGTGCACACCTTCTCCCATGGCAGCCATATCCACACTCAAGATCAGGCTCTAACAAGTACTGTGCAATTTCTGCCTGTTGCCCTTTAAATAGGATGCATTCCCACCATTGGTATCATACTGTAACTTTCAAAAATGTGCCGCTTTGCTTAGCATCATGCAAACTTGCACAACCCATGTTTAAGCAAAGCTTAGCAACGCACACACAAGAAAAGACTGTTAACCATGTTAAAGCAATGCTTAGCATTGATCAACTTTTCTGATTTTAACAATAATTGAATTTAAAGTGAACCAATGTTTCAGTGACCTGACTCAGTTTCACAGCAGTATATGTAAGACTCAATGTATCTAGCCAATGGAATAGTACATGGAGCTGATGTATCTTCAGATATACTATGAAAGTGCCACTGTAAGCGTAGCTGCTAACCGGTGCATGATTATTACAATTAAATGCATCCGGTTTCTATTTTTAGATGTCTAGCAGAAGTCTAATGCATGAGTGCACATGTGTTAAGCATAGCTAAATAATGTGGCACATTGTGCAAACAAGCACATAAAAGTAAAAAAAAATTAAAATTAATCCATATTAGTGAAATAAATTGTCTTGTACTTCTTTCAGTCAGGTTATCGGGCTGAAAGATATGTGGTTGTGCCATCAGACTTACACGGATTCAATATCCTTGTTGTTCTGACCTCCCTTAGGGGCGCACCGCAATTAATATGCATGGTGTGCTGCCAAGGGAAGATCATGGCCATGTACATGGATATATTCCATGTAGGCTCTACACAGGGCCTACAACACCTTAATGAATCCCGGGGATTGATTTTAGCACCTTAGAAAGAAGGCTGCTCATATAAAATTATCATCAGGAAGTGTAACAGTGTGCAAAAAATCATCACTCACTCCCACTCTTCCTTTTATAAACTGTAACAGTGTGCAAAAAAAAATCATCATTCACTCCCACTCCTTTTTTTTCATTTTTGTAATTTGTCAGAGCAAGAACTTTGTCAAATGTATGATATTTAAGAAGTCATTTTCATTTTCCATTGATTATCTGCGAAGGCAAAGTTTTACTAATTTGGAACCAGCTACAGTTAATTTTATTTCAAAAATTAAATTATTCCTAATTTTACAATAATTATTTTTTCAGTGTCTTTGACCTTCCACAGTTCACATGTTTTCTTCCTCTTCTGACTCATTAATAATCCAATGCTCTCCAAGGCCATATTTAAGGGCTGGGACAAGAGTTAAGCTGAGGAAAGCTTGAATCCTTGGATGATTGGATTTTTATTATTTTAAAGCCGAAAGACACAAACAAAACTTATTCATCATCTTGCCACCATACCCTGCACATAATAGTTTCTAAACAGAACTTGAGGCAGATAGTCTGTTGGTAACTTCACCAATTCCCTGTAGTAAATTTGATTTCCACAGTCTCCATCATGGGCCACATGCTTACCTGGAAATCACCTCCTTCCTTTAAAAATATATGATTCACTGAAATGCCATACATCCCATACCCACAGAAAACTCATCAGGATTCTATCTGCTAATCAAACCTGGGTCTTCTGGATTACAGACAGGGCTTTATCCCTCTGCACCATGGAAGGATCCAGTGATTCAAGTGATAAAGCATTTAAATATATCACTTGTGGGAAGAGTTATGGTTTCACCTTTAATTGGTCTGTCTTTACTGTGTGTAGTATAAAGCTCTTTCTTACATTTCTCAGATGACAAGTTATCGTTACAGTTGATTGGGAAACAGTGAAATACTATCAACTGGGAATACTGTTACACTGTCTTACTCTTCATCAAATTGATATCTACAAAGGGCTGAATCCTTCTCATTCAGGATTCCTCTGCTGCAATCAAATATATTTCAAGTTGGGAGTTATAATCCAATTTTTCATGTATGAAGTGTCCATGCTATCTTTAATCATTCTGACATTAAGATATGCTTCTCAGGCCGAGTGAACCGCCCTCCATCAGGTTTCATCTCACCCACTGATACCTTTATTTGTGTTGTGACTCGAATGGGGGTAGAAGTAATTGTGAAGTCATTATAATTTTTTTCCTTTGTCATCTTGATGAAAGTCAGCCAAGGCAAAAAAATAGGAATTAATAATCCAACCCATTTGCAGTCATGTATACCTAAATACACAAATTAAGAAGTAGGTATTTAAAGAACATTCTGATATAAAACGTGGAGACCTTCAGGCACACTACTATAAATGTAGATAAAATGTATGCATGTATAAAATGTCCTCACATATGGATGGTCCAATGCATACCTACAAAGACATTAACACCACACTATTAACATGCATGAAAGCTTGAAGGGTGCACATCAGGACTTCCAGAGTAAGCTGATAATGCTTTGTAATGTACACTTTATTAAAGAGTGACAGAAGGCAATCATTCTGAATTCTAGGTAAAGAAAAATGGGAGATTGCCACTTAAGCAATTCACACTGTTCACTGAATAAAACTTTTTTTTTCTGTTTAATCGGATGAAATTAACACGAAAAAAGTTCTGATGGATTACTAATTGTAGACAGAACAGCCAAGGTATGGCCCACTATGAACATGTATTTGCAGGTTTTGTTTCGACAAAGGGAGGGGTGCTGGGGGCATTGTTCAGAAATCTGCAACAACAGTAGCTGAAATCTGTTTTGTGGAGCAAAATGAAGTAAATGCTGCATTGAAAAAAGAGGAAAGATTTTGTATGCATCAGATATATTTATTTAGTGATTCCACATACAAAGATTACTTCAGAAACTCTAAATTAAAACATTACTTTTATGATCATATGGAGAAAGAAAAGAAGGTCTGAAATGCTAGTATTTGTCTTCGACATTGTCTTGGGCTTGGAAACATAAGTGTTCAGAATTATGATGGTTTCCAGTACGACTAGTTTTTCAGCATTAGGGTTGCCACCTTTTTAAAGGCCCATAGTGGGACATTTTTGGTACAAACATCAGATTCTGCAAGCTGAAACATACCCACGGCCAGTACAAAGGACAGAACTTCACTTTTTTGCCTAAATAAAAGCTTATTCTTGTAGAATTTTAGTTGCTTATTCTGCTTCTTTATAACATTTAGGTGTTTCAGATACAGAATAACTGTTTTATGCAACTATTACATAAAATATAGGAAATAATTTTGTTCTAAAATCTCAGGACATTTGCCATTTTAAAATTTTTTTGCAGGACACAACTGCCCAAAGAGGGACTGCCCCTCACAAAGTGGGATGGGTGATAACCCTATTCAGCATTCTATTTTGTGTTACAGTCTGATGAATAAAATGGATAAAATGATTGTATTTAAAATGAAGGATGATTTGACATAGCCAGTACAAATCTGATTTGCAATGGAACTAAGAACTCATCTCTCCCAAAAATAACTTGTTTCACAATCACAGCATACCAGTCAGAAAAAGATTAACTGTAAGTTATGAGTCCAAGTATAAAATAAACTGTCATTTCTTACATTCTGTGTAGAATGCTATCATCAGCAGGTTTCATTGTTTCTCACAAAATATCAATATATCTTTTCTGTGAACATTTGCAAAAAGGTGTCAACATTTGCAATGTGGTGTATGAATTTTTACACTGAATAAGAAATCATCTTTCTGACAAAAAATTATCTTTGCCTAGAAAATAGCAGCTGTCAAATGAATAAAAAAATAGTTCTATAAAAATATGCTTCACCAATATGACAACAGCTACTATAGTGTAGAATAATTATGAGGCAGCTTTTGAGCACATAAACTATACTGCATAATTTTGGTGACTTGTACTATTTGTTGGTGGAGTTTCAACACTCTGTATTTAGTCCCAGGTAGCAGTGTACCATAGTTTTGAACACTTTTAGTTTTTAGTGTTTACACTCCAGCAAGAGCAAGCGATTTTCGGGCAACAATGAATTAACAGATGTACATTTACAAACAAATATACCCACACACATATCTAGAAGTATAAGGCACTATTTGTTTTGATGTGAATTACTTTAGTCAAAGGCCTTCTTTTGTTTTAAAATCATTAGTAATGCAGCTGATCAAATTACATTATACATAAGATACAGAACATCAACTGTACTACAATTCATTGTGATTTTACTTGTTTTGCATTGTGCAACCGTGGAGCTAGTATATTAAAATTACAGAGGTGGACACCAACACATTTAAATAAATTATTTAAAGTTGTAATTATATACGGTTATGAACTTACATGTAAATATTTTTTTATATTTACATGTGTGATTATTCTGGTTTAGACTTTTTTTTTGTTTTTGATTTCATTTTGACTTTATCATCAGTGCAACTACACAATGCTTTGTGTATTGAACAGGTGTATTTGCAATAAATAGTAATATACTTGTATGAATATAAATAATACATGTGTGAGAGTATCTAATATAACACAGCATATCATAAATAAAAAAATGAAAACCTAATTCAATGATATCAAACAAAAAGCTAAGAAAGGATAAAACTCTAAAAACAGTTTGTGTTTTTTTTAGGGGGATAGACTCCAGCACCCTCCACACCTACAAAAATATAAATGAAGTATATCCCTTAGAGCACTATCTCCTGATAACCTCCCTATGAGTCATGCAAGCATCCATTACCATTTACATACATACATACACAACAGTAAAACAAAATAGATGCAACACTTTCAATGTTGTATTATGTTATGTCAGAAGTGCATATCAATGATATCTGCAACAAAGACAGAAACGTGTAACCGTATATCTATATATGTACATCTGTGTGTGTGTGTGTGTGTGTGTGTGTGTGTGTGTGTGTGCACGTGTGTGTGTGTGTGTGTGTGTGTGTGTGTGTGTGTGTGTGTGTGTGTGTGTGTATGTATACATATATCAATCTATCTATATATATATATATATATATATATATATATATATATATATAGTGATATAGTGGTATGACTCTGTCATAGTCCATGTGGGGGTGAATGACTTGAGCTGTACCTTACTGGACTATATGAAGAAAGACATGACTGAACTCTCATATTGTGTGTCACAAGCAGGTATAAGCCTAGCCTTAAGCAGCATTCTACCTTTTCCAAGGATTATGCCACAATACAAACAAAAAATTATTGACTTTAACAATTGGCCTAGCTTCTGGTTTTAGTCCAAGGGATCCAATATCTGTCAGCCCGAGAAAACATGGTAGACAGGCTATGCTGCTTTGACAGATCTGGCCTGCACATGTCTCCTCTAGGCTTTTAGATGCAGGCAAAGGCATTGGCCATTCCTATTGTGGCTTTTTTAGGCAGTGTCAAAATAACCAACCTCCCAACATATCAAAATCCTCTCTAGATAAACTGAAGGTACTGCTACTTAATGCTTTGAGTCTAAACAAGAAACTACACTCCCTGAAAGCACTCCTCACATTGGAAGATGCTGATGTCTGTGCAGCCACCGAGACATGGTTCAAAAGCATAGAAAGCACCCCAGCCGTGCAAAGCTCCAATGGCCTGCATACGTTCGGACCACCAACTGAGCATGAAAGAACCAAAGGAGGAGGTTTATCCATATTCGTTAAGGATAAGTACACCTCAAGACTGTTCAAGCAGTATGACTGTCTTGAACTACTCCATGACCAATTAACTATAGTTAAAGCCAACTACCACACCATAGCTAGCTATAGGTTCCCCACCATGAAACAGGAGATGCATACCACATGCCTGGACTTACTGGAGTCACTTGTCATACAGCCCAATACCTTACTCAAAGGTGATTTTAATTATCCTAACTAACATGGAAGATCATTGCAACCTCCCCCCCCTCCTCCCAGTGTGATGTCCTTCATGGTAAGATCAGACCATAAATCAGTCTCGTCCGATGTAACTATAAGACCAGATTCCCCATGAAGCTCAAAATGCTTAAGAATTTTTCTAACACAAATTACCTCTACCTTGTGATGGTATAAGGACTTTCAAAGCCACCTTGAATGCAGTTAACCCTGACTCCTGTGTAGAGGTGTCCACCAATACCCTGTATAACCACTTAAGCAGTGCTATAGAATCAGCTGTACCTGACCAGATTAAAACCAGGTCTTGCCGAAAAAAACAAGCCACCCTGGTGAACCTCTAGTATAAACAAGCTGTATAACAAGAAAAAGAGACTAATGTCCAAGAAGAGGAGGGAACTGGCTCAGCAGAGGAAGAAATCCCTCTCTAGCATAAACAAACACATTAGAGCTCTTGTCAAGTCCGCCAAAGCAAATTATGAAGCAAAAATATCCTCCCTAGCTAAGGATAATCACAAAGTATTATTTAACTGTATCCAAAATCTAAAAGGGAATACCCAGCTATGCTCTGAATTGGTTGTGAATGGCACCGCAATAATCAATTAGAGGTAACAGCCAACCTGCTAGTTGACAGATTTGGAGAAACTTCATCCCACTGTCCCATCCAGTCATTCTCCAAAGTATACCTGCCACCATTCCTCAGCCTGTTATATCAAGAGAGCAGGTCATCTCAGCACTCTCTTAGGCTAAAAACACATATTCAGTGGGACCAGACAACATCCCAAGCTGCGTCTTAAACAACTTAAAATATGACCTAGCAGACCCACTTTGATCCATGTTTAACCACAGCCTGAGAACTGGCTATGTTCTGGTGGAATGGAGGACAGCAACAGTAATCCCTCTGCATCAAGGTGGCCCATCAACTGACTCCGGGAATTATAGGCCCATAAGCTTGACTAGCCTCATCTGCAAGGCCATGAAAAGAATCATTATGAACCTTATTAGCAAGGACATATGTAATCTCTAAACTAACATCGGAGTGTACTAGAATATCTTCCTTGGATTTACTTCTATGCCTTGTGTTTTTACATTATTTCTCTGTACCACCTACATTTTCATATTGTACTTTATTGTATTTATAAGGCCTGTCATGACTATGCTTCTTGTTAATACAAACTGTTCCAATATTATGTAATTGTTATACTACTCACCTTTGTGGAGCTTTTCTCCCCAGGCCTCCACTGAAGATGGGTTCTTCTTGGCCCAGTGAACTTTCCCAGTAAACAAATGCCAATAAATAAATGAATAAACTCTGCACCTAATAAAACCAAAGATACGGTCACAACAGCAGTAGAGTAAACACCAACAGTTTATTAAAACACTTAAAGCGCTTTTCGTTTGCTAAGTATGCAAACTTCATCAGAAGTAAAACAATTGAGAATACGTCAACCGTTTAAGCACTGATCAAAAAACTGCGGGACAATCAAATCTATTATTACCACTTAACATAGTACATTTAAAGTGGTATACTTGAAGAGCTTGAGCTTGTTTGGCAAATGAAACTTAATGCATGCGATTTACCAGGTCTCAATGAGACTTGTTCTATTAGTAGCATTTTAAAATTAAGGAGTCTGCAAAGATAATGGTTTGTAATAGTGAAATATTTTTAAGTTTGACTCATTGGTTAAACAAATAACTTTCAGAATATATGTCAATTTTTATTTGCACCATTTAGGTATTAGTTATTGCATTTGTGTTAATTGGTTATTCATTTTTATACCATGACCCCCCCCAAAACGTGCACACTGATTGGCCAGCGTGCCCGTTGTAAATCGAGTTATACTAATGGAAAAAGGTCCGCTCGCCCGGACTTTTTTCCATTAGTATAACTCGTTTTTTTAAAACACTGTCTCGCTATGTTAAATGGGTTTAACATAGCGAGACAGCTTTAAAATAAGCAACGGAGATCTCCGTTGCTTATTTTAAAGCTGTCTCGCTATGTTAAACCCATTTAACATAGCGAGACAGTGTTTTAAAAAAAATCAACGGAGAAAGCAAGATCTCCGTTGTTTTTTGTAGTGTTTCGCTATGTTAAATGAGTTTAACATAGCGAGACAGTTTTAAAATAAGCAACGGAGATATCCGTTGCTTATTTTAAAACTGTCTCGCTATGTTAAACTCATTTAACATAGCGAACACTAAAAAGCAACGGAGATCTTGCTTTCTCCGTTGTTTGCCACAGCTCTGATGTACTGCGCAGGCCCGCAGTACATCAGAACTGCCACGGATGCCAGACATCTGCGGAAGGGCAGTAAACAGGCATTATACTATGCCATTATTTAAGAAAAGTAATAGTTTCTTTTCTTAAATAATGTCATGGTATAATAGCAATAACCCACTTCTGGGTGTGGGTAATGGTAAATTTACCCACGGTTGGCTTTGTTTGGTCCCTCGGGCTTCGCCCTCGGGACCAAACCACGCCAACCGTGGGTAAATTTAGCATTACCCACACCCAGGCGTGGGTTATTGCTATAGTAATATATTATTGTATTTTTATTTTTTGTAAAAGTTTGGAATGCTATTTTATAACATTTTTTTATAGTTTTAGCCTTGTATACCACTTTAAATGTACTATGTTAAGTGGTAATAATAGATTTGATTGTCCCGCGTTTTTTTGATCGAGTGTTTAAAAGGTTGACGTATTCTCAATTGTTTTACTTCTGATGAAGTTCGCATACTTAGCAAACGAAAAACGCTTTAAGTGTTTTAATAAACTGTTGGTGTTTACTGTACTGCTGCTGCAACTGCATCTTTGGTTTTACTAGTTTGTTTTTGCCGTTGAGTTTCCAAACTCTGGACCTAACCCAGTTCAGATCCGTTAAAGGTAGATCATGCCTGTTAAATATGGTTGACTTCTTCGAGAAAGTCACCAAGGCCCTGGACAAGGGAAATACAGTGCATGCCACCTATCTTGACCTAGTCAAGGCATTTGAAGCAATCCCCCACTCAGGTATTATAGATAAGCTCTCCCAGTTGGGAATTAAAACCAACATTGCCAGATGGTTAGCCATCTGGTTCACTGACAGTATACATACCATAATTACCAGTGGTGTACCACAGGGTTCTGTGCTGGGCCCCTTACTGTTTGAAATTTATTTCTCAGAAGTCCAGGCAAATGTGGACAGCCTGTGGCTGACCAAGGTCCCTAATGATTGCAAATTCAGAGCAGTCATTTAGTCCCTCCAACAATGTTAATATACTACAGACTGGGTTAACACAGACAAATGTCTGGTGCCAAAGCAATGGATTAAGGCTAAATGAAAAAAAAAAACATTGTTATTCCCTTCGGGAAAGTTGATATCTCTGCTAATTACATTATATACAGCACCTTCCTAAGTGGTATGTGATCTAGGTACTCAGGTTGATAGCACTCTGAATATTGACCACCACATATCCACAGTAGTAAGGAAATCCACAGAGGTTTCTCACCACAAAATTAGAGGGTTCATAAAACAAGTCTTATGTGGAAAGACTAAAATCCCTTCACTGTATTCTGTCTCCTACAGGTTGCTAAGAGATGATCTGCACCTGGCTTACAGGGCAGTTTCTGACACGGCCCTGATGGAAATGCTACACATTCATAAATAAAACTGCAGGAGAATCACTCCCTCCAGGAATCTTAACCTAGCCTCTGATATGAACAGGTCAGGCTGGAGAGATAGATACATCTCCCAGAGATGGCCACTTCTCTGGAACAAGCTTCCAGTGCACTTGAAACAGAGTCTCTCCCTGACCCTCTTCAAATGGAGCATAGATCAATAGATGGGTGACTGCAAATTCACACCGAGAGTAGTGCCCATGTCCCTCCTGGACAGAGAAAGTCAGTATTAGCTACCATAGACCCTTACCTCTGAAACCTCATTCACCTAATCATCAACTGTAGGGGCAACTAGGAATAAATATGGATAGGCTTGTAAGGGCTCTAGAGCTGTTAGCCTAGTAACCTCCTATGAACCAATATATATATACATATATATATATATATATATGTATATATATATATATATATATATATATATATATATATATGTATATATATCATTTATTTCAATCATCTGTTTCATTGGCAAATGCTAGGGGTGCTGCTTAACATTGAAGGTACTGATAGCTGAACAGTTAAGTTAAAATGTCCAGGGAATGTTTCATTGAGAATGGAGAGTGTGGTTAGAGGAGGTAAGAGCAACTATGTGAATGTGTTTGTGTGTGTCTGTGTGTGTGTGTGTGTGTGTGTGTGTGTGTGTGTGTGTGTGTGTGTGTGTGTGTGTGTGTGTGTGTGTGTGTGTGTATGTATGTGTGTGTGTGTGTGTGTGTGTCTATGGGTGAGAGAGAGTCAGGGTTGAGGTCTGGAATAGGTAAGGGGATAGGTTTTATGTGTTTGTGTGTGAGTGCATATTTCAGGGTTAAGGTCAGGGTTAGGTAAGGGTTGGATGAAGTATTCTTAGTGTGTGTTTATATGAGTGGGCCATGTAATGGCAGTGCTTAAGGAAGATTTTTATTAAAGTAAGCTCTAGGTTTAGGATTCCTATAACACTGCCACTATTCAGGTGAATTTGAGGCAATTGGTATGGGGGGATTTACTGTGAAGGTCAGGAGAGGCAATACTTTTCCGTTCTTGATCTTTTGTAACTTTGATATTTAGGCTGTTCGATATTCTGTATTTCAAACTATTTAATGCCAGTTTTTAATCATGACATTAAGAACATTCAGTCATTTAGAGAAGAACCATAAATGTGTGTGTGTGTGTGTGTGTGTGTGTGTGTGTGTGTGTGTGTGTGTGTGTGTGTGTGTGTGTGTGTCTGTCTGTCTTATGCAGGAACACATCTTGACTATGGCTAAAGTAGTTGGCATTGGCTTAAAAAATTAAGGATAAGGATGCAGGATACTCAGTGGATATCAAAGAAGGGTAACATTATAGGATAGAGGTAGGAAGTTTTGCTTTGAGAGGTATGCAGATGAGGTAATAAAGGATAATAGTATAACTGGAATTGGAGTAGTATAGCTTTTTTTCTAGGTATTTTTTCTGTCTCTTCCGTATTGCTCATGAAGCCCTCCTTAAGCAGGCTCAGACACCCCCCAACAAGTATGACACATATACCCAATATCATTCTGGGGTGAGATCTACCTTGGAAAGCAATCATGCAGCCAGCCATAAAGGTTACTTTTTCCTGCTATGTGCTGACAGTTGTCTTCCTGTACAGCCTGGTCTACAAGATGATACATTCACCCCACTCCATAGGCTTGCTCAATCTGCTAGCACATTGTGCAATGGCTAAGGGCTAATATCATCACTGACCTGTCCTCTCTCACTAGATTGCCAAATGTCTCTCTCTCTCTCTCACTCTCTGTCCCTCTAAGACCAGTAGTGCTCAAGTCCATCACTGGCCTTCTCCCATACAAACAACTCATTCTTTCTCTGTCCAAACCCCTGATACTTGAGATGACATGCTCATCTGCATCATTGCCCTAATGTTCCATACATTTGGTCTGCTTCACATACAGAAAATAAGGCTGCCTCCAGTGGCTTGGATAGGCAAACATCATGTTCTTCACTTTGCTTCCTATTCTCTACTGCTATGAGTCTCTGGCCTAGCACCTAAGTGGCAGAAAAGCCGGATGAAAATCACCACATCCTCCATGTAAATCTTTTAATTTGTTTACCAATCGTTGCTGAACTTTCTATCTAAAAAAATGCTGTAGCTTGAAAAATCATATTTGGTAGAATAAAAGCTAATTATTGCACCCAGTTGAAATGAAAAGGAACTTGTCATACTATTTACATCACCTGCTATGTTTCTTCAAAAATACCTGTGTAATAAGGCAAGATCACTGTGTGTGTAGAACTGCCTTTCTTTATATTTATGTATACATGCATGTGTATATACATAGATGCATTTTATTACATTGGTCAATCGTGAGTAAGATCATCTATGTACAGTCGACCCATTTTGGCCAACAATGCATGTGGTAAACAGTTGTGCAATAAAGGATGATCCCCGGATAACGGATATTTTTCCTTCGCCATAGATAGTGTGATCTCAAAGTTAGCATGTATAACTATCAGGCAGTATGGTGGGCACAGCCCCCTACATGGGGTTGTAGGGGAGCTTTGCTACCCTGCAAGAATCACTTTCTTTTACTTTATCAAGTTTCAAGGATTGACCTCGGCACATGCACAGATGGGTGACGACATTCACATTTTTATCTTATTAGGGTGATGTTATGCATGTCACTAGGTCCATACTAATGGAATTATAACAAACATTCAATGTGCAAATGCAAAGAAACACAACTGATCAGTATTTTTATTTTAGGTAAAACAAAATATTCAGAAGTTAAAACAGCAAAAAAAAGATTGCAAATGGAGAACAGTTTCTCTTTGCAATTACTGAACTCAAACTCTATTGCTACATTCAAAACAAGTTTGTCTGAAAAGTAGCAGTGTTATAGAAAGGGTTTTTCAAGGTAAGATATAGATTTGGGCTTATTGTCAAGTACAAGGTTAGGGTTAGTACACTTTAGTCAGGATGGGCATGAGGGCATCCCCAAATCCAGGCTAATCGAAATCTGAATCCTGCTCTTAACCTTAACCTTGCCATTGATAAACCATTTCTGTAATGCTACCATTACACATCATGCCTAGACACACACTGCATACAAAACCAGACATTCAAAACACTTGGCATGCCCCATTCTGTAACCCTAAATCTAACCTTAACCAGCAAAGACTCGGTCAAACTCTTTTACCCCCTAATATCAATAGTTCCAATAAACATGAAATGGTTGGAATTAATAATACACACTCACATTTTCTACTACACAAACACACACACACACACACACACACACACACACACACACACACACACACACACACACACACACACACACACACAGAAAACAATAAATCTGTCCCTTTACCTTGGCAATACACTAATCATAACCTGAAATTTTCACACATATAATTCAATCCCTAATGAAGAAACATTGATATATTCAAAACTTCTGGCAATATACTCCAGAATCACACTGACCTTCTACAATACAGTTTCTTATTATTTAAACAAACAAAACTCAAACATAACTACACTCTAACAAACCTTCATTTGAACAAATATCCTCAGACTACTGTAACAAATACACATACTCTACATTAGTTCATATTGCTTTTTAGCAACACTTACCTTCATTAATACAACTAAATTTCACTCATCTTAGAATCGTAGAAGGATTAGGTAGATAGATAGATAGATAGATAGATAGATAGATAGATAGATAGATAGATAGGCTTTGACTGAGTGAAAAAAAATCTGTAGGTACTTTCAAATGAATGTACTTTGGACTGAAAAGTCATTTTGTTGAAAACTGTCGAAGTCTATAGGTTGTACTAATGGTGTCATTTTTGATCATGGGAGTTGTTAATGATGTGATGTCGAAGATTTTGAGTGAAATGGCAATGCCAACTGTCACATTGCACCCTAGATCTGTAGTTGACTGAGTTTGTGTGCCACCACTAATTTCTTCTTTTCCAGATGGGTGTGCAACGATAAAATATATAATGAAGAGGGTGTGGGGTGTCAGTGGGGTTCTCCCCCTCTTCTGCAAAAAAAGCTTTTGATGCTCTCTATATTGTGTAGAATGTTTTTGAAAAAATGGCTTTTTAGTCAAAACTACATTCAGTCACGTTGAAAGTACCTACTTTGTTTTTCTCTTTCAGTCAAAGCTACCTGTAATATAATAATAACTAACCTTGTATCTACTAGGGTTGTCAGATTAGGCCATGCCACACCCCTTTTCAGACGAGACCTGGGATGATAATCAGGCAAAAGATGTGCCAGTTAAAATACTTCATAGTTACATAGAGACATACATGCGAAAAGAAACACATCTTACATAATAAACACATCTTACAAAGTGTGAAAAACATTACAGTACATATCTCTCGGTAAATGACAAAAGCAGTGTAATATCTGAGGGATGCAAAGTAGCATCAATATCACTGGCTCCAAAGGAGGTATATAGCAAGAGACAGAGAGAGTGAAAGAAAGAAATGCATAAGCAGGTTGTGTTGTGAAGGTTTGTTCGCACATATATTATGCATGCATATAGATATATATATATATATATATATATATATATATATATATATATATATATATATATATATATATGTATGTATTCAACAAAACTAAGTAGACTGTGTGGATAAACAGGTGCTCTCACAACAAAGGAAAACATGAGAAAAAGTAAATGTAAAGATCACTTAACCACGGCTAAATAAAACACTGATTTAATGAAATAAATAAATACATATGATGACATCACATCAATTCAGCATTTAAAGATACAACATCTAAAATATACAGAAATACAAAAGGTCAGTAACTCATAAACAATCCCTGTTTGACCATAAAAATAATGAATATATGTTCATCAAATGTGATATCATCATATGGAGACTGTATTTAAATATTTGAATTGATCAGTTTGAATTGTCTGAGGAAGCAGCTTGGCTGTGAAAGCACTCACCTTTGTATTTATTTATTTCATTAAATCAGTGTTTTATTTAGCCGTGGTTAAGGGCTCTTTACGTTTACTTTTTCTCATATATATATATATATATATATATATATATATATATATATATATATATATATATATATATATATATACACACACACACACACACACACACACACACACACACACACACACACACACACACACACACACACACGTGTGCGCATGTGTGTGTGTGTGTGTGTGTGTGTGTGTTGTATAACTGTTTTTCCTAGGAGTTTCTGGAATACTTCATCATTTCATTTGTAGCTAAGAGATGTGATCATTTTGGAATACAGATCACAGAATATTGATTGGAAAATGCATGGGAAGCTTATGTAAAAGTTATGTTTGATCATTGAATTGCAGATGTAATCTAGAAGACAACAGCTGGTTTCTATTCCAAATGGAAAAGCAATGGTGGTGCAGTGGTAGTGTTGTCGCCTCACAGCAAGGGGTTCTCCCGTTCGATTCTTGGCTAGAGTGCTTTCTTTGTGGAGTCTGCATGCCCTCCCCACGGTCAAGTGACATTCGAAAGACATGTATGAATGGGCATGCCTTCATTGAAGGTTGGGCATTGGGCTGGCACCTCTACACCATAAAAATCGACCGCCAATCATTAGCAGACTGGAGTTCCACTGTGGAGACCCCTAACCGGGAAAAGCCGAAAGAAAAACAACAACATTCTCAAGAGATCTGAGTTCAGTCTGAAGTCAGGACAGGAAAAGTGCAGGTACACGAATTGAGGATGGTTGCATGCTGAAATTTTTTTTGCTTTTGTATCGCATTTACCTTGTGATGTATGTTTCATTGGATTCATTACACAATCTTGAAACTGAATAGTCAAAATCCCACAACTGCAACCATACACACACACACACACACACACACACACACACACACACACACACACACACACACACACACACACCTACCTAACTACACTACAACAAACAAAACAACACAGACAAACACAACATAACACATACAAACACACCTACCCTACCTATTAGCAGGAGAGCAAACCCCCCAGCACCCCCATGTGGGGGGCTGGCCACCCACACCGCTCCCACTTATATATACTAACTCTGAGGTTGCACTAAACACACAAACACACAACACACAAAAAACTCCACTATACACACTCACACACACTAAAATCTCTACCTAATACCCTTACATAAACACCACTTACCTGAATCCCTAGCTTAATCCACAAACCACATCACATGTCACGAACGCGAAACCATGAAAGCAGATTCGACATTTCCACATTTGACAAAGTGCACTTTTGTGTAACTGCACTTTCGACTATTCAGTCTCGAAATACTGAAATTCGACATTTCAGTATTTCCAGGTTGTCTAGCGTACCCATTTCATTTACTTTTATTTCTTTATCAGAGTTGAAGTCATGACAATAAATGTAAATTGTTCTATCAGGAATGCTTTGTTCATCTTCACCTGTTTCTTTAAGTAGACTAAATAAGTGGGTTACTAACAGCATTCATACCTCTCAACTGTACAGATTTTCAGAGAATGTCCAGAATTTTGCCTCCTATTTCTGTTCTGCTCTATCCCTCATAAAATTTGTAGTTTTCTGGCAAATCTCTGAGGATTAAAATCACCACATAATGACATACATTTGAGTTTCAGATTTCATATCCTTCAGAAAATGCATGCTAACACAAATCCTGTTAATTCTAGCAACTTTCTAAGTTTATAAGAGCAATATTTAAAAGTTGTCCTTATTTGTGGGCCTTTGTCACCCCATTACTTTAGGCTTTGTCCAGATTTCTTGTGTTAAGAGGTTAAGAGGTGTGACAGTATTCTCTGCAGATTACCACCTCTTTCTTTATGTGATATACGCTAAGTGACTTTTCCCACTTGGGTGCAATCACCAAGACAATAACCCATAACAAGCAGTCTATAATCTTATGACATACTTTTACTGAGACAGCTTCTGTGAGAACAATTTGAGTTTGCTCCATTTTTTTGCAAACTTAATGTTTCAAAAAATTCCAATATGATAGTGTTTGAAAGAAGTATGAGAAAGTGTAATCTAACATCATGAATAAAATCTGTGCTCGTTTTCATCATGGTGGAAAACTTACCACTTTGTTTTTCCTGTTTACTACACAAAAATCTCTACAAGAGAAATAAAAAAAAGAAAATTGTGTCTGCATTTTAAATAGTAATGAACTGAAAATCAAAAAGAAATGCAACATTCAGCATAAGTATATTAATTCCACCAAAGTGATGAACCCATCTTTGTCCAAATACTAAAACTTAAAAATAAAAACAGAAGTACACTAAGCCATCATGCATCATTTCTTATTAAACACAGGCTCAAGGTCTAGACTCTAAGAACTTACAGTAAGAGCCCTCATTAATAAATAATTGCTATAAATTATCATTCAGAGCTTTCTACCATCAAGTGATTGGCATCTAAAATCTGGAAATTATTCGTACACTTATAGCCCAAAATGTAGTACTTCTAAAGTGTAAATCACTTCAGTAAAATCTTCAATATAAGCTTAAAATACCATAAATCACCACTTACAAAAAATATTGTTTTCTACACATAATTTGCTATGCTCTAAATACAACAGCACAGTGCATTAGCCCACTAAGCCACTCAGCCTTTTATGAATTTATTAACTTTGCATTACTTCCACGTCTGGTATTTCACCCAGAGGCAAGGTGAGAGCAAAATGAAAGGTACCATCATTCAGGTTGTCATGAGGATGCTTTGTGCCCTAAATGGCCTGATTCCACCCCTTTGTTGGTTACCCACTATCCTCCCATCTGCCAGCAAATGTGTGTTTCCTGGCACTCACTAAGAAGCCTACCACTCAGTGATGGCTTGGTGTGCCTTAATCCTCCCAACACATCACTTTTTGTCATTGTGCATCCTCTGAGGGAAAGTGTTTCTGGGTGCATGTGGCTGGAATTTTTCATTCCTCCAAATGAAATGAGGATGGATTCTCCCATCCTGCCCACCAGTGCCTTTGTGTTTAGTTCGCCTGGGCAGTCATCAGGATTTTATCTGTCCACCCCATCGACACTTCATAATTTGTATTATGTAATCCATGTCTCTTTGCCTTTTCTGATTTCTTGTACTGGATAGAACAAATTAATCCTAGCAGGGGGCTTAGAGCAATGTCTCACCCACCCCAGCCACCTCTTGGCTCTGGATATGTGTATGTGTACAAAAGTGATTTTGATGTTGGTGTAGTTCAGAAAGCCCAACAGACCATGGTACCAGTTGGTTAACATTAAAGGAAGGTAGGAAATATGTAGTTGATTCTTGTGAAACAATAATGCTGTACAAGGGAAATGAGGATTATGGAATAAACAAATGGTTGGAGGAGGGCTGATATGGCCAGGGATCTGGGATAGGAACATAAGGGGAGGATTACTGGAGATGATATGCTATAATCTGCTCTCTTCCAAGTTCATGACAAAAAGATCATTTCAGAAATATATTAAAACAGGGTTTTCCAAAAGCTGAAAATTTGCAGAAAAATAAGAAGAGTATGATTACTGCGAGACAAAGGGAGAGAATGATCCAAAGGAAAAGGTGGAAGAATGCATTAAAGTGAATATGGGAAGGCATGGATAGTGGGAGTGAGGCAATGACTGACAAAAACCTTTGATACTACACAAGTAGTCTGACAGTATTTGACCTTTTTGACAAAAACTGCTCATAGTTCACATATTACCACCTACACCATTGTACACCATTGTTTTTAAATTAATACTTCTTTGTTTTGTATCTCTCAGGCTTTGCTTCTAGTCTTTTTTCTGACATATACATGCAGATATAACTATAAACACACTGCACACACACACACACACACACACACACACACACACACACACACACACACACACACACACACACACACACACATGTTTGACTACTGCTGTTTCTGTTCTAACTTTTGTCTTTGACATGATTCTCTTTTTCCCAGTTTCCTGAATTATGTTGCCTATTCTTATGTACCACAACATGACACACTGTATACTGCTGTCTCCATACAGTTTAACACAGCTCTGTCCTTATATGTAGATTGCTTATGGTATAACCAGTTCGAAGTGTCTTGTTCATATTACAGATGTAGGACACACAGCTCTTCATTGTTGTGCATACTAAGCATGCTCCACAACCACTTGTTGTCCACATTACCAGTGTTGTTTTGTTTGATACCTCATAAAGCATGTATCATTTCCCAGACAAACAGAATACTGCTATTTACTAGGGCACGCAGTTGTCTACACGAGAAATATTATTACAGGCAGCATGTTTCTTACATGCCTAACATGGTGTTTATTTATAATGTTCTCTGTTGGACATGCTAACCATGCTTATAGCATCCTGTAACCCCTCCTTATATTCCTACTGTCCTATATATAAACTAAGGGTGTGCAGTCAGTTATGCTGTTTGCCCCACTGCCCCATAACCAGAGGGTGGTACTGTATTACTTATTTGCAGAGAACAGTCTGCCTTACTTTGCATTTGACACCTCCACTAGGAGATGTTCACTGTATGATTGGTGAGGCATGAACCATTAAAATGGCTGGCATATGATAGTACTGCAGCGCACACTGTTATTTTCATTTTGGTGCACACTGATCACCAGCTCACAAGGTTTTGTTCCTAAATCATGCATGTGTCAGTGCTATTCATGCACCATAGTAGCCTGTTCATCTGCCCTAGCTAGTTGGAGAGGGGCTTCTAGTGACCCCTAGGATGTGGCACTGGTAAGGACACATTTGACCATCATTTGCCTGCCCTACAGAATTCACCATATCTTTGGATAAGGGCCTGTGAGACTGACACCTATTTTCTCAGGTCTACAGTACTACATAAGATAATACACGAACATTGTTCTATGTTTTGCCTGCATTTTATGATGTATTGTTTTAACATTGCACATTGTTTAAAGGGCAGCATAGTGGTGCAGTGGATATTGTTGTCACCTAACAGCAATAGGTTCCCCCAGTTTGATTCTCAGCTGAGGTGCCTTCTTTGCAGAATTTGCATGTCCCTCTTGTGTTTGTGTGGGTTTACTCTGGGTGCGCTGGTTTCTTCCAACATTCCAAAGACATGCAGCAGGTAGATTGGACATTCTGAATTGGTCATAGGTGTGAGTATGTGTGTGAATATGTGGTGTGGATGAATTACCACAGCAGGGCTAGTCACCCGATAATGTAAACCTTGGCTCTAGATTATTACCACTGTTGAAGTGACACCCCAAACTTATGTGCAAAAATGGGAAAAAGGGATTATGCATCTGGATGTGGATTGGTTAATAGGTAGAGCTGAATAAAAATGTCAGTGACTCAAAACCCCATGAATAAAGACCATAGATGAGATATGGGAATGAGCTAGTAATGAAAACAGGGTGCATAAGAAAAGCCAGTGGTGAAATGCATTAATCCCCAAGGAGTTATTAAAAATAAGGAGTGACTGACCAAGTAGGAGATAGAAAATACAGATAAGGCTAAGAAGGAACACTGGCTGGTTTAAAAAGAGAGTAAGAGAGAAGTTGCAATAGCTAAGAACACTTCTCAAGCAACTCAGCAGATGTCATAAATAAATTCTCCAGTTGCTAGATAAGACACAAAATAAAGAAGGCAGTCATATAACTTTCATAAGGGATGCCAGCAACAATCAGCTTGCCAGTCCACAGCGCATAAAAGACACATGGGAGTACTACCTCTAGCAACTTCTAAATGAAGAAAATCCTGCAAATCCTGTACTGGCCCATAGACCAACTACAATGAAAGGGAAAGAAGAGTCCACCCTAGAAAAGTCAAGAACAGCACAAATAAAAATTAAATCAGGGAAATCAGCAGGCTCAGAAGAGGTCATAGCAGATATGATCAATATATTGAGTGAGTTAGGGTTGAAATGGTGCATGAGGGTAGATACACAACAGTATGTAGAGAAAGGTGTATCCTAGATACTGGAGAATAAGTATTTTATTACCAGTGACTATAGCTAAGGAAACATCGACAACTGTGGGTAATACAGAGGTATCAAATTCCTGTCACACTGCATGAAAGTTTGGAGAGGGTGATTCATAAATGAATGTACAGAATAGTAGAAAGATGGGAAATGAGCAGCTCAAATTCAGATCAGTATGCAACACAATCGACCCAACATTTACAGAGATACAGATAGTGGAGAAGAAGCTAGAAACGAGGAATGAGTCCAAACGAGTATTCCACAACTTGGGGAATTCTTGTGACAAGATCCCAACTGCAGCCTATTTACAAGGACCCAATAGTACACTCGCAGACAGTGTTCATTTCTGACAGACAGGTACCCAGTAGGAGTGAGGGCAGATCAGGATTCAGCTCCATGCCCATGATTGTTCATACTGATGACGGACTACGTTAGCAAACAAGTTAAGGGGTTACATTAACAAAAGTGCTGTATCCAGATAATGTGGCATTATACACAGACTTTGAAAAGCAACTTTAGCAAATGGCAGGGAGATGGAATTCAAAACTGAAGAAAGGAAGAAAAAACTGAATACAGACAAGACACCTGTCATGGCAGCAAATGTGGGAAATCAGAAGAAGCTGAACTTTTAGACAGTAGTAAATGTAGTGGAATAGTTTAACAGCTTCAAGTATCTTGGAGTCATGCCTGAGGAGAAGAGAAGTCAGAATGAGGAGGTCATAGTTAGAATCAGAGAGGTTGCTTCCATCTGGCACGCAATGTCAGGACAGTGTATGATATAAGGATGTAAAAAAAAATGAAAGGTAAAGAGTGCTAAACGGTGCTTTAATTAGTACTTCTGCATGACCCAGAAACCTGGGAAGTGAAGGCTCAGCAGTTATGGAAGTTAGAAGTGATGGTGAAAAAATGTCTGATATGGGTGGATGGATGCTCGGTATGGGACAGACAAAGGCATTGCGACATCATTGCAGAAGTCAAAGGAGTTTCAATTGGGTCTATATTACAACAGCAAACTAAAAGAAGTTTGAACATTGTAATATCGAACCCTAAAGTCCGAAAGTTGAAAATAGTGAAGCCACAGCACATCGACTTTTTTCCCAGGGAAAAAAATCAGTGGGCCGTTTTCAGGGCTTTGCTATTTCATCCACTGTGGTGCAATCTCAGAGTTGGTATATTTAAGTAGGGGGGTGTGGGGGGCAAAACCCCCCACTTTAGTTAAAGTTTAAGGGTTTTTTTTTTGTCATGGAACAGCGATTTTTTTCCCTGGGAAAAAAATCACTGTTCTGTGTTTTTGATTTTGTTGAGTTTCGGACTTTAGGGTTCGATATTACAATGATCGAACTTTTGTTAGTTTGACGTGATATAGACCCATTTCAATTACAGAGAAGGTCAAACAGAACAGAATTTGATGGTTTTAGCAGATATAGAAAATCAGAAGACAACTTGGTGAACATATGGGAGAGACAGGAAGATGGCAAGAAGAAGCAATGATGTCCAGCAAAAAGATGGAAGGACTGCACATGAGAAGACCTATGACATTCAGGCATGATTGTCAAGGCAGGAGAGTGGCTTTAAATTGAATAAGGAGATGACAGTTGACATGACACCCTGACAACATGTAGAAAATGAGAAAATGATGATGATTTATTTTATTCACTTAAATTAATAAAGATCAAAAGAAGATTGAAGTGGTAGCTGAGCTGTCATCATTACAATGGCTATGACACAGTACAGGTACTTTCGCTGAATCCGGTGACTCTCACACTCCCTATGTGGTGTCATCATGTCCTTGTACAAAGAGCAAATCCTGTTTATGTCAAGACAGAGAGATTGCGTAAACCCAGTCTGGGGTGACACGACAGTAGACATTTATAGTTCTTGTGATAATTTAGTGAGATGGATTATTGATTCAGTTTTATATGTGATTTTGATAAATGTAAAAAATGGATTATTTCATCTTTGTGTAGATATAACAATCTTGTAAAGCACATAATAGCACTTATGAATGACTCTATAATGAGCATAAGAGTTAAAAATCTTGCACAGCATGTGTCCTAAAGGTCATGCAGTAGCCCTGTCCCTTCCTTCCATGTCAAGTAATGGCTCGGAACGGCATGATAATGTTGCTATGTAGCACTGACGTTGAAGTCTGCATTAAATATAAAATGACAAGTTTTCTATCTGGCCACTTTGCATGTTACACTATAAACACTGTGCTTGATAATGGCAATATCAAGACAGTGATATTTCAAACTAAAGCTTCATCACAACATTACAAAGACCATTCAAAAATGCCATCATCATATAAGCAGACAAACTATCTGTAAACAGTTGGAGTAACACTATTTAAATTCAGTAAATGCATGTGTCAGTAATAAAGTGTTTCATGCAAAATTAATAAGTTGGATATTTTACAATACTGTAAAAGGATTTTCTGCTTAGAGTACTTAATGACAATTTGCTGTCTGACAAATAAATCTAAAATAGGTAATTTAATATTATTACTGACATCTCAGTCATTAGCATGGATATAAGATATCCTTTATAGAGAACAACTGATATGATACTTTCCCTTTTATTCAGGAACCTCTGAAATGAATATATATCATATGAGGTAAGGCAATCAACATATATGTGAACACATAAAATGTCATCACATATGTAAGTTGTGCATTGAATCTTCTCACTACCAAAATTAATACAGATTGTGTACATTAAACTGAATTTACCTAGCTTTAGTTCAAACATTTTGCATTTCCCTTCTTGATCCACAGAAAGAAGCAATTTACTTGGTCAATTCCATAAATAACAAGGGGAAAGAAAGTGTGTGTGTGTGTGTGTGTGTGTGTGTGTGTGTGTGTGTGTGTGTGTGTGTGTGTGTGTGTGTGTGTGTGTGTGTGTGTGTGTGTGTGTGTGTGTGTGTGTGTGTGTGTATATATCTAGATATATATATATATATATATATATATATATATATATATATATATATATATATATATATATATATATATATATATTTATATATACAGGTCTACTTTACTTACCCGAATAGCCATATCACTGACTTTCACTTTGCCAACATGACAGGAACAAAAAAAACAGAAGACCGGCATCCGGAACACTGACGTTCCACTCAAGATAAGTAACCGCTTGGCCGTTCTGTTGAACTTTGCCCCTTAGCCCCACGGTAGTGCGATCTCAGAGTTGGTATATTTAGTTGGGGGGGTGGTAATTTTGTTTATTTTTTTGGGGGGGGGTGGCCAAGAGGTTATTTAACTTGAGTGGAAAGTTGGTGTTTCGGATGTCGGTTTTCTCATTTTTCGTTCCTGTCATCTCAGTAAAGTGAAAGTCGGTGACATTGGTCTTCGGATAAATAAAGTAGACCGATATATATATATATATATATATATATATATGTATATATATATATATATATATGGTTTACTATCAAAAGTGTAAAAGGCAATTTACCATCGTTCAGATGATTGAGGGTAATGGTGCAAAATTTGAAAATCCCAACTTGAAATCATGTCGCCTCCAAGAACGTTGAGGCACAGGTTGCATTTGTTGTTGTGAGCGTCTTTGTTTACAATGGATCACACTACAGTGGGGCTCAGGAAAATTATCCTTTTCCTCATTGTAGTATGAGCTTGGAGTTGAAATATATAACTAGCAGGGGGTTGGTGGATTAGCCCCCCCCTGCAAAACACATGTAGGACATCTCCAGACATCAAGGTAAGTTGGGTAATGCTAATAATGACATTACCTCATTTGATGGTGTACGGACACGCCTGGATGTAAATTTCACTCATTTGGTTCTGGTAAGTAATAAATCAACAAGGAGATTTACAGAATTTTGATAGTAAACCTATATATATATATATATATATATATATATATATATATATATATATATATATATATATAGGAGTGTGCTTCACAAAAAACCGCAAGCACAAAATAATCGTTCAGAGTCAGTACTTAAGGAGGAGAGGGAAGAAGAATAAAGGAATACTGTAGTAAAAAAAAACGTATTCGGTTGGTTTGACTATGTGTCTTGTGGAACAGCGGAAAAGATTGTGTAACAAAGAGGCATTAAATGGCTAATTACAATTTACAGAAATGTCATATATACTCATATCCACCTTTTTTACCAGAATGCCACATGTATATGTGTTTTAATCCTGCACAACACTGTAAATCTTATGATTAGAAATTTTTTTTTGGGGGGTAGTGGAGGGAGGCATGCTGTGTGGATAACAAGCAAAATCAGTATGTAATATTAACTGCAAAGATTTGATACAAACTTTATGAACAGTTACACAAATATCAATCATATTTCACATCATATTCCATTATTAAGACTCAAAAACAAAACCATATCCTCCACATGAATATAGAATCCAACTCCAGAAAGGGCGCACAATTAAAAGTGACTGCAGGAACAGTAAATGCAGTAAAAAATGCTGTGCTCCCTTTCTTGAGGTGGATTCCGTATTGGTGCGGTGGATATTTTATTTTGTTTTTCAGTTCTGCTATATTATTTATTCCACCTTTTCCTGCCTGTGTTTTTCATTGTTAAAACTGTCATACAAGTGAGGGGAGTACAATAATACAAAAATTGCATGCTAATCACTGCACATCATACAATGTCACTATTCAGGAAAAGTATAATGCATTGTCCTATAAATAAGAGGGAGAGGTCAGAGGAGACTTACTGCTGAACTGTCTGTGTGACTTCACTTCACGATCTAGGCTAAGATCCTAGTATAGTTCTTAATGCTGTGTTCCATAAACATGATTAGAGGGAGTAGAGATGGAACATGGGGGTTATTATATCAATACTAAAATATAAAATTAAAATACCTGCTTATTGAAGTATGATAACTCAGCCTTCTTTTTCTTTCACTAATACTTCTAACATCTAAACAGTCTTCCATGATTCATATACAAATCAGATACAATTTACTACTCTAACTGTGGCCATATAGACATAGCTTCTTTGTCATACATCAACTCAGAGCAAAGGATAAAAGGCATGAATACATGTGTGTATGTGCATGCATATGTGTGTGTGTGCTCATGCATGTTCATGTGTGTATTCAGTAGCATTTCAGCTGGTAGACTATGCAGTTATGCATTTGGCTGACCTTTTCTTGATGTACCAGTTTTGGTCAAATTTGCAGTGCATCATCCGATGTTGTAGCCATCTGCACTATGGTCACCTACACAGAAAGCAATCATGACAGTGACACTGTTTAGTTAGTAAGTAGGAGGTTCAGTACCTCCCCCACTTAAATGCTCTCTCTCTGTCTCTCTCTCTCTTTTTTTTTTTTTTTTTTTTACTCTGTAGTATTAGTGCTTGGGACGTGTTTTCTATCTTTTTTTTATATCTATTCCAAATAATGATCACAAAAGCAATGTTATCGCTGCAATCTTTGTGATAATTATTAAAGTAATTATAATGATACACTGTAGAGTTTGGACCAAAATGCACAGAGAAAACCACATTTAAAATCCGGTGTGATGCTACTGTTTTAGTATAAGATGGAAAGTGTAGTCACCAAGGTTTGTTAGAAAATGTGAACATTGAATGAATGTGCAGTTGACATTTGAGGATACATTGTTGTACATGTACATTACAAAATTGGACCCACGTCCAGTCGGACACTCCCGGTCAACAAATTTAAATAAATAAATAAAATAAATGCATTAGTGCATAGCGCAGCATGCTTTATGATTAGAAATAATATTTGATTATAAGGGGACAGGCTCATGGTACAATACAGCAAGTACATGAAAATCAGTCTAGACTCTAGGTATTCAGATAGTACAGCTTTCTAAAATGTTACTATAATAGTGGATGTCCTTCTTTACACTGTTGCAGTATTTTTCACATGTAGGATCTCTTATCAAAGATAGCCCAACATCTGGCGAGTATATCAAAACGTTTACATCCTCCTAGCAATGTACATGAGGCATATGCTCCCTATGCATATTTAGGGTATAAAGGTAATGCGTGTATGCTCCATACTCAGAACTGAAATGCCCCAGGAGAACTAGAGCAACCCTAGGAGAAAGAAGAACATGCACATCCAGAGGGAATGTGAAACAGAAAAGAAGGTGAAAGAACCCTAGGCCAGCAAAGTGTTCCCAACAGAAGAAAGAAAAAAGTGGGCAGGAGGAAGAGACTGAATACTTCAACAGTAAAAAGAAAGACATCTAATGTTGTAGTATGTGTTTACACAACTACAGTGTTCTTTTATCACTGTTGCAGCATTCATAACATGTTGGAGATTATAGAAGCTACTGTAAAAGATGGGATGAGGAAGGCACAAAGGAACCATCCACAAACACATGAAGGAAAGCCCTGGCGAATCCTGCTCTGGCACTGGAAATGACTTCCAAATGGTAATGTGTAGTAAAAGTGTAGACAGAGGACTATGAATCATCTTCAAGGATGGATTTAGTATCTAAATCCTGGAAGAAAGCTCCAGAAGAGTCTACTGACCTCATAGAATGAGCTCAGTCTGAAGTAGTAAGCTGTTTTCCATGAAAAGATTAATGCAGTGAAATGGCCTTAGAAATCCAAGAGGAGATGATTTACTTAGAAACCTTCAAATCCAATGTCTTGGTATGAAAAGAAACAAAAAGTTGCTCAGATTTGTGGAATGCCTTTGTCTTATTCAAATAATATCTGAGCTGTTTATGTAGATCCAAAATGTGCTGAACCATCTCAGTAGCAGATTGTGGAGAAGGAAAAAAGAAAGGAGGCTAGATAGACTAATTAAGGGACAATTCATTGACCACCTTCGGCATAAAAGAAGGATTAGTATGCAGAGACATGCTATCTCTATGAAAAATCAAAAAGAGAGGACCCACCATTAGAGCTTGAAGTTCAGAAACTCTCTTGGCTGAAGTAAGGGCCACCAAAAAACAGTCCTCCAGGTACAATGTTGCAATGAAGAAGAAGAGGGAGAAGCAGGCTCAAAAACAACTTTTTAAGGACAAAATTAAAGTTCTGAGAGGAGGAATACGTTTTCTTGGTGGTCTCATTAAAGACACATTTAAGGAATTGCTTGATCTCAAAATGAGAAGACAATGGAGGGTTCAAGGGCAGACAAGTGGAGATTACTGCCAAGCAAGCCTTAGCAAAAGAATAAGCTATGCCAGCATGCAGCAGTTTACACAATAAGAAAGGACCAAAAGGACCACCACTGAGAAGGGGTCCTGGTGATGCTTGAGACAGCAAATAGAAAATCTCTTACATTTAGCTATATAGGATTTTCTGGCAGTAGATTTCCTGGCCTCCGGCAGAAACCTAAACACATCCTCAGATAAATGGTGTCTAAACTCCTATCACCCAAAGTATTAATTGAAGAGTGGACAAGTAAGGGTGGATGAGAGACCCCTTGTCTTGAGTAAGAAAATTCATCAGTATAAGTAACTTGTAATGAATGCACCTGGCCATGTGAAAGAGTTGGGGAAATCAGTGGTGCCTTGGTAAAAAGGGAGTCACCAGCAAGAATCTTGGAAAGTCCTTTATCATCTTGCTCAGGAACCTGGACAGTAGATGAAAAGGAGGATAAGCATATAGGAATATGGTATAAAGGTAAAGGTGTTTACCTCCCAGACACAGAGTACAGGGTTTGACTCCCACCTTGAAAAACAAAATTGGCTCAGTTGAAACTGACCAACAAGGGCAGATAGCGTAGTACTTTTAATTATAGTGACTTTGGCATAATGGTTAAGGTCTTTGACTCATATACACATGATACAGGGTTTGATTCCTACACTGGGTTATTGGCTAGGGGTAAAATGGATCTTCAGGGACATTAGTCTAGTATTCAACTATGACCCTATGACCACTCCCTTCCAATAAAAAGACATCACATCCACCTTCCAAGTCACAGGATATAAAATGACAAAGAAAAATCTAGGACTCTGACCACCACTTAAATAGTTTTCTTTGTCATTTTAAATCTTTCTACTTGATTTTGTTTGAGCTGGTTTGTCTTTATTGTTCCAAGTCAGAGGACTTAGAACTCAGGAACAGAAGTAAAGAAGTTGCCTGTTCAGAGGGAAGGCAAAAAAGATCCACTTAAGGAATATCCCACCCATGTATTATGTCCAGATGCACTTCTCTGTGAAGCATCCATCTACCAAAAAGTTATGTTCTGAAAGAATGTAGACCACCTGAAGTGCTACCTGTTGGTGGATAGACAAATCCCAGGACTGAAGGGCTAGTTTTGATATAATATAGGACCTTTTACCCCACCACCACACATGCCGATGTACCACAAGACCATGGTGTTACCTGTAAAGACCTCGAGGGGGCCTGGGGACCAAAGACAATGGAAGAACTGAAGTGCCATATTAAGCACCCTCATTTATTTTATATTGATGTAGTCTGCCTCTGATGAAGGGGGCATAGACCTTGAACCCTCCATTTGTTAGAATAGGTTCCTCATTCTATATTGGAAGTGTCTGTGAATAGATCTTGAGCAGGTGTAGGAGTCTGAAAAGGCAGGCTTGGATTGAAGGAGATCTGCCTAATCCACCAGTGAAGCTTGAGTTTCAGACAAGGAAGTAAAGGAGCTGGAAACTCTAGAGGGTGGAAATGCTGCAGCCAAAGCATATTTCAGTACCATTAAAGCTTACTCATATGAAGCTTAGCAAAGGGAAGCATGGGAATGGTAGATGCCATGAACTGACTTCTTTAGACTGATGGTGAATCCCAGTCTGAGTAGCAGGAACATGGTGAAATGCAAATTCTGTAGAAGCCTGAAGAAGCAGATCATCCAGATATGGGATTATTTGGATTCCTTGAATAATACAAAAGACTATGACAGGGGCCAGATATTTGATGAATACCCTTGGGGTCATAGAAATACCAAAGGGCAAATCAGATAACTGAAACTGGGAAGAAGAAACAGAGAAATATAAAATATTCATAGTAGACATTGACCAGGATTATGAAGATGTACATTGTTTGTGTTTAGAAAAGACCAGAAAAAGCCTGTGGAAGTAAGAGAGGAAACAGAGTCTGGAGGGAAAGCACACTGAAAGTAGGAATCTTTAGAAAAGTCTTTAGAAAGGAGATGTCTAGGATCAGTCACAAGGGTCCCTCTTTTCTGGAAACCAGAAACATTCTGGAGTAAAATCCCGTTACTCTTTGGGATTCTGGAATGGGTTGGATGTTGTCCTGATCAAGTAAATCATGCAGAACCATAGAAAATGAGGAAGTTTGTTTGGAGGAGGTTGTGGAAGACCTGATGTGGGGGATTTCCACACCATAAAATAACTGTGATGGATCATGCTAAGAAATGAACCAATGAACACTTTAATAAAAGGATACAAGGAAATCCAACCATCCACTGAACTGCACTGTAAAGCACTTTTCATCTGGCTATATAGCCAGACTTCTTCAGAAAAAAAAAAATCAAAAAAGTCACTAACGTTATATAATCACTCTTAACCTTCCCATTAACTAATTAGTTAATAAGGCCCACATCTAAATAAATACCATTAAATAAGCTAATACATCCAAGTAAAAGTGCTAAATGTCCAACCCCAACAAACCCTGCCCAGCAAAAACTCAACTGTTAAGTAAGCGCAAACATTAATGCAAATACAAACATTAATATAAAAACCAATATCAAAAAATAAAAAAACAAAAAACACAAACAAGACATTCTCCATAAGAGTTAAAAAAAAAAAAATATATATATATATATATATATATATATATATATATATACACACACAAACACACTGTTATTAATAAAGGTTTGTTTAAAATTTGTTTAAAGTACCCTCTAACTACACATAACATTTTATTTATTTTGCTTACAAATTTTGTAGTTTACTAGGTAAAAACTGTTGGCAAACCACTTTCAAGAGTTAAAAGTGTTAATAAATTATGTAAATAAAATATACACAAAGAACCTCTACCCTTTCTGTGCCTAGAACAATGACAGTCCATTGTACCAAGTCATCCATTCAAGCTCTTTAATTTTAAAATGCATGTTAATGAGACAACTTCGTTCACTCCTATTACCCTACTAGCATTTAGCCGAAGTTGCCAGAGCAGTTCTAATTGCTCCAAAAGTAGTTGAAATGGCCCCCCTCTTACATCAGATGTAATCTGACAAATAATTCTAAAGATAAATGAATGCCCTGAACTTCCATTACAATGTCTTGCCAAAGCATTTTCTTGTTTGTCTTTGGAAATACTATGCACATGCCCATAATACCCTTTCCCTTAACCTTCTGTCAGTTTTCCTGACATAGAAGGCTGGGCATATTTTATTTATATAATTTATTAACACTTTTAACTCCTGAAAGTGGTTAGCCAACAGACACTTTTTACCTAGTAAACTACACATTTTTGCAAGCAAAATAAATAAAATGTTATGTGTAGCTGTCAAAGGGTATTTTAAACAACTTTTAAACAAACCTTTATTAATAACAGTGTATATATATATATATATATATATATATATATATATATATATATATATGGGTCTACCTGACATGGTCGACAGTTCATATGATCGACACTCATTTGGTCGACAGTTCATTTGGTCGACAAGCAGATTTGCCCCCCTTCCCCAATGTTGTGCAACCCTGGAGTTGATATATATAGTGAGGGGGGGTGTGGGGGGCAAAATGCTTGTCGATCAAATGAACTGTCGATCAAATAAACTGTGGACCTTATGAACTGTCAACCATGTCAGGTAGACCCATATATTTATATATAAATTTATAACTCTTAAGGAGAATGTCTTGTCTGTTTTTTTTTTTTTTTGAGATTGGATTTTATATTAATGTTTGTATTTGCATTAATGTTAGCGCTTACTTAACAGTTGAGTTTTTGCTGGGCAGGGTTTGTTGGGGTTGGACACTTAGCACTTTTACTTGGATGTATTAACTTTTTTAATGGCATTTATTTAGATGTGGACCTTATTAGTTAATTAGTTAATAGGAAGGTTAAGACTGATTATATAATGTTAGTGACTTTTTTGATTTTTTGTCTGAAGAAGTCTGACTATACAGACTGATTTTTTTATCTGAAGAAGTCTGGCTATACAGACAGACAAAAAACACTTTACAGTGCAGTTTAGTGGATGGTTGGATTTACTTGTATACTTTTATTAAAGTGTTTGTTGTCTCATTTCCTATCAGTGCTTTTTTGAGTTTGTTTTTTTCATTTTTATGAGTTCAGTTGTGATGGATCATGGACAGAATCCAGGATTCTGAAGCAAATATTTTGCCAGATAGGGTTAGAATGGGAAAGCCTGAGAGACAGAGGAGCCTTGCTGAGAGGAAGTGGAGAAATTATGTCAGATGGAGCCAGATTTAGCCTGAAAAGGGGAATTCTGATGTTCAGAATCCTGGGTGAGGTTGTCAGAGAACATACACTTATGCTGTGGAACACTTTTCCCTTTAGAAGGCTGATGAGGCTACATATGCACAAAGGCAGACATAGAAGGATAATTTCTTTGAAATTTGGTGATGGAAAAAGCAAACATTTCTTAAAGATCCTACATCACATTACCTTTGCCTTGTAAAATCATAAGTCAGCAGAAGCTATACCAAAGAGATTTTGATGGTCCACAGGAGCATCTAGGAGCTTGGCCATAATATCATCAGGTAAAGTCTGGATATGAAGTCAAGAGTATCTCCTCATAACAGAACCAGAAGCAGCAGGTCTAGAAGATGCATCAGCTGGATTATAACTGAATTTGATGGGGTGACATACCATCTGAGAAGCATAACTCAATAAAGAGAGGACAGCAGTCTTACCTTCAGAATCAGGTAGGTCTGATCCACTACACAATTGATACAAAATGGCCAAAACATACCTGGTTATATAGGCTTGATAATTTATGCCCCTGAAGGCCAGAGGGGCAGAAGTGTACACCTTTTTCCCCCACCACTTCATAATCCAACTGTCTTTATCAGAAGGGAGAAGTTTGGAAGAGGGCAAACGCTGGGATGGCTTGTCAGCAGAAACAGACACCACAGCGGGGTCTGAAGAATGGCACTTGCAGAGATACTTATCAGCCTCAGGAACCTTATAGAAATGGTCAGGTTTCTTAGGGGTAGAGGCTGGGAAACAGGAGCCAAAGAGGCAGCTGCACACTTAAAATGCTCCATCATGTGAATGATAGTGTCTCTAAAGGGCAACTCCTCAAAGGGAGAATCAGGACTCAAGTAATCCTCTTCTTCAAACCCACAGTACAAAGGGGAGGTAATGTGTAAGGAGCAAGCCAGTGAGTAATTTCCTGAAACCACCTCATTTGAAGAATCAGATGCCCCCTGAGGTTCTCTCAAGGCCTTCAGGACATTGAACAAGCTCTTAGTAAAGTCCTAACATTCCCTCTAGGAATCTTTAGCAATGGGAAGAATGTATTTACTCCTTCTTTTTTAGAGGGATTCAACCTAGGAGGCTGTGAGCCATTTCTAAACTCAGAGAAAGTACTAGGGGCCTCTTCCCTAACCAGAATCTGGGGAAATCCCCCCATAGGCCCTTTGAAATGAACAGCCATGACTTCCTCTCAAGGTCTGTGGTGGATGTTTGCATTGCCTTAGAGGACATGAAAGAAGCTGATTCCATGCTGACCTTCACCACGATCACAGCAGAGGAAACCAGTATCAACACCTGATAGTCTTTGAGGTTTTTGGCCACCTCAAGAGAGATGTTTCTATGAAGGCTGGATAGCAGCAAAGTCAGATCGGGACTTTTTGGTCTTCTTTTAAAGAGATGGCTGTACCTCATGGAGGGTGGATTTGGCCATAGTAACCTTGGTCAAAGGTTTGAGACATTAGTTCTTAAGGTAAATGGATAAAGAGGACAGATGGCAGTGAAGCATTTTGGGGAAAAAAGGCTGACAAAAGCAACCCTGGGTATGATCATGTGAAGCATGATCATATCCAGCATACCACTTGTCAGGCTATGATCATGCAAGGCACCTAGGCAGAATAAACACTTTTCATGATGGTCTTGATCAGAAATCTGCTTCCCATACTGACATTTTCTCTTCCTAGATGACATGAATACTAAGTACACAAAGAAACAGAGAAAAAGAATGAACCTCAATGGGGTACTTATCTTTAAGTGAGTCAGTAGCAACCTTCTCAGTGAAGGGTGTTCATACCATTGGTCAAATGCGACATTCAAACAGGCAGCAAAGAAATTCTGAGTATGGACTGTGCATATATCACCTTTACGCCCTATGCCTGTACAGAGAGCATATGATTGATGTATACCACTAGCAAGATGTAAGGGCTTTGGTATAGTGGCTAGATGTTGAGCTATTCTTGGCAGGAGATCCCACATGTTATGAATACTGAATCAGGGATGAGGAAGGACATAAATCCGTATTCATATTTTTCCAATAAGATAAATGGTTAAATAATTGTGTGTGCGTCAGCACACCTGTGTATGTCTGTGAATGTGCTTATATGTGTGTCAGTGTTTGTGTGCCTGTACAGCTGTAAGAGATGGTAAAAAAGAAAAAAAATCAATTTATGTGACTGTGGGTTAGAAAGATGAGGAGAATAAAGCATTAGAGCAGGGAATATTATAGTTCATGGTATTTTCCATGATTAACTGCTGTGGTGGTGCTGCGGTAGCATTGTCGCCTCACAGTTAGACATTGCTCATTCGATTCTCAGTTAGAGCATCTTCTGTGTGGTGACATGCGTGAATGGACATTCCTTCATTGAAGGTTGTGCGTTAGGCCCGGCAAGCCAGCACATCAAAATCTACTGCCAATCATTAGCGGACCGGAGTTCCGCTGTGGCAACCCCTAACCAAGAAAAGCCGAAAGAAACAAATGGTATTTTCCATGATTACAGTTATCATAATAGGAAGACAGTACTAAGATATAGCATGTGACAACAAACAAACCAATATACAACATAAAGGTGTCTGTTCAAATGAAGCATAATGCAAAGGTCCATATACTAAGGGGATAGACAGCGGGGTAGTTACCAAATAACAGTCAATGTGACTCAAGGCTATGAAATGGGACAATACAAAGTGTATTTTTAAATGATCAGTTCCATAAGTAAGGAATAAGATGTGATTGGAGGATGCTTATGAGAAAATACATACTGATAGTAAGCAATGAAATCTAAGATAAGCACTTACTGAAGCATTGTAACCTAATCTGTTTCCTTCACTTACTCTTCTATCAGTAGAACAAGCTGCTACTATTCAAATACATTTCAGATGCAAGTTTCCATTGTCACATTAGTGAGACATATATTCCAGTAGATTAGATCAGCCTGGAGTAAGTGTCCATCTGTATATGTCCCAGCAAAATATAAATGCAGAGGGTTATGTCAATAAATAAAATCAGGCAGGCTATTCAGCCATATCAGCTTCCTTTCATATGCAAGATAATTAATTGAAATTAAGTAATATAGTTAAAAAAGAATTCTGCAGCCATCAGAATAATTAAAATAGTTTTATTACATAAAACATGTAGAGATAGAAGGGGTCATGACTACTGTAAATTTCTTAGCGATATTAGCAGCAGTATTCAGTTTCGGTTTTATGGACCCCTTGATAAAACTCAGCCTATACCTAAAAAATGAAAACACTAGACGCATGCTGAATTCAGTACATTCAACAAAGCATTTATTATTATAATAATACTTATGAATGGCAAACTTGCATTACCAAAGAGTACCATGCAGCCTAGTAGAACAATGCAATCATGATGCACCAGTCTAGCATTATGCTATGCATATATACCTGTGTAATATCTTAAGTGTTCTAAATGCACACTGGCAGTCATATGAAATAAGTGAATACCACACCACGTACATGTGTACTTGTATATTGCACAAGCATGATTACACAGGATAACTTGTTTAATTTTAATTGTTTGTAAGACAGAACCTAAAATAAATAAATACATAAATAAATAAATAAATAAATAAATAAATAAATAAATACAAACAAATGTGAGTGGTATGAATCCAACAGCATCAAAGCAAATATCTGCAGCATTTCATGTAACATAAACATAGCTAGATATGACTGCTCACTTTATTTTCCATAATTTGAAACACAGTAGGGAATGTTTATCAAAGTAATCAGTTTTACCATTTTACACTAAATTGTTATGTCTTCTTCAGTTTCTTGTAAGATGATACAAATATAGATGTTATAAGTACAAATGTTCATGTGCATGCATGTTAATTTTACCCAATATTCTATTTATACAAAATATGTGCATGTATGCTATGTATAGTATCATATGCAGGCATGTTAACTCTGAACTGTATTCTATGTATTCTCTGTATTTAAAATATTTGCATGCATGCATGTGTGCTACCTATGCATGGTACATGGTGTGTGATGCAATATATACAGATAGTGTACTATATACTGAATTTGTGTATGTATAGCTAAAACAAACTTTGCTTTATCCTTTCTTACATGTACTAGAAAGAATTATTAATTTTGTGCTGAAAAGTTCAAACAACACAGTGGGTGCAGGTGAAACTCTGCAGGTGTATATATGTATGCATGTGTGTGTGTGTGTGTGTGTGTGTGTGTGTGTGTGTGTGTGTGTGTGCGTGTGTGCGTGTGTGTGTGTGTGTGTGTGTGTGTGTGTGTGTGTGTGTGTGTGTGTGTGCATGTGTGTGTGTGTAAAGGGGGGTAAAAAAGAACCTTATACTTAACTGTATAAATGAAGTCTTTGCATTGTTTGTGCCCAGATTCTTCTGTGCCCCATAGAATTACACAGATGGGACATGACAAACTGAAAGGACAATGTTAAGGGAGAAACGATCATTCAGTCTCGGAAGTGGGTGAGAGGTTTGTGGAATGCAACAGGTACATGCAGATTGATATATGTCCATGACAGTGTCATTATTAGCAATGTGTTCCTATAGTTCAAGCTTTCACCAGAAAGCCACATAATATATACATTATTAGTGAACACATTACATTAAATATAATGTACAACCATAACACTCAACTGTCTATTTTTCATAATCTACCAAATTTACAAATCAAATAACAGGCTGTGATGCAGAACCTAAATATGAAATGACACAATTTATTTACAATTTATAGCCTTTTTAGGGGTCAGATACAGCTTTACTTCTTTTCTTTTCTCTGTATATAAGTCTGCAGATGAAGGGGAGGCTACTGACGATAAGATCAAGGTCCACAGAATTTGTCAGACTCCAAGAAAACAGAGGAAAAATGTGCCTGAGACATTTCAAAGAAGAAATAGTAGAGGGTGACTGAGTATATGAGACTTAAGTTTACAAGTAGGTGTGGAAGCAAAGGCTTAAATGTCAGTATATCTTTTCTGTCTTGGGATTAAGTTTGAAAGTCTGTGATTTAACAATGCATTATGCCTTATGTGTAAAAATTCACGTACAGCCCTCATCAGAATTGACACAGACTTTTTTTTGTCAAAGATGCACTGGAAGTTTACAATGTTCCCCAATAGCCCTCCTCACCCAGATATCATAACTGCTCATTTTTAGTGCCAACCTGGTTGAGATATCAGTCTGTGCACGTTCTCTGGTTTATCAGATTAATTCATAGGTTTTGCTTTGCATGTTTGGTTTTGTTTTGTGGACATATTTTTGTACTTTCCGCCATCGTGATTAATTTATATACACTTCTGTATTTTTCTCTAGAGTAAAATTGAAGTATTATATTTGGTGTGCACTGTTCCATTGTGCATACTGAAAAATAAGATTCATTGCCCTAAAAATATACTGTATTTTGTTTACTTTCCCAGAAATGCTGTGTCCTAGCAGTAACAGCTACTTCAGGTACCGCTTTTTTTCTTGTGATCCTTAAAATTACTTTAATTGTTATCAGAATGATTTGTTTCACTTTTTGCATTTAACTTCAAAATGCAGAAAATAAAGGCTTTGTATAAAACTGAACTGTATTTTGAAATGAGCAAACTAGTTCTGCGCCCATAATTTAATTGCTATGCTCCTATATTTCACCCTTCATTTATTCTAGAATTAATGGACTATGCAACAGTCTGCTAGTTTAGTTTTTGTTTAATGTCTATGCTTGGAAGCCCCCGAAATGTTGTTTTCAGATGCCACCTTGCAGGATACATACACCATAGCAGGGTAGCTACATTACAGCATTAGTACGGTGTTAGTATTCAGAATGAATGTGGTACAGGGAGAGTTTATGATTGTCATGTAACCAGTAAAAGTAGCAGACTACACATATATTGTTTTGAGGACTCCTGAAATAGCAGGCAGACTGATAGCTACAGTGAGATGAGAAAATTATGTCAGAGTAAAGATCCAGTGCTCTGTCTATCACACAGCATGTCTGCCATCATCACAACCATCTAACAGCATAGGTAAACACACTAATGCTACTGCACTGATCTGGAGCTACTGCAAATCTTTAACGGATCTCTCTTGCTGCAGGGTATGACATCCACATTTGTTGATATTTGTCATGTATGCAAAAGG